>NC_091957.1:23867718-24045982 GCF_031021105.1 Erythrolamprus reginae | reverse complement strand
TTCGGAGGCTAGGGTTCGTAACACTCGGTTCTTATCTAGAAAAGTTCAGCGGTAAAAAGTAAAGGCGGTCTTAGGTAGAGGTACCACTGTCCCAGGGCTCCTCATATTCTGGAGGCTGCAGGTTGTCCTTGACTTATAACGTTTTGTTTAGTGACTGTTTGAAAGAGATTTTGAGCTTTTTCACACTTAACGACCGTCGCAGCATCCCCTTGGTCACATGATCGGAATTCAGATGTTTGGGCAACCGATGTTACATTGGTCGTAGTGTCCCAGAGTCACGCGATGGATATCCTTTGGCGACCTGGCTAGCAAAATCAGCAAGAAAGTTTCCCCATTCACTTAACGTCCGTGTGTAACTGACGTAAGAACTGCAGTAGTTCGCTTCACAGCTGCACCGAGGAAGGTCGTAAAGTGGGACCAAAGTCACTTAGCCACTTGTCTCGCTTAGCAACTGAAAGTTTGGGCTGTTTTCGTCGTAAGCCGAGGACTACCTGTGTTGAGCCAGGGTGGCGCAGTGCTACTTCCGTTAACTGGTCGCTGTATTTCAGCAGTTCAAATCTCACCACCAGCTCAAGGTTGACTCAGCCTTCTGCCCTTCCGAGGTGGGTCAAGTGAGGACCCAGATTGTTGGGGGAAAGAGGCTGATTCCATAAACTGCTTAGAGGGGGCTGTAAAAGAGCTGTGAAGCGGTGTATAGATCTAAATGCTATTGTTAGTTGGCTGAGGAATATAAAAAACAGGGCAAGAGGACGGAGGCAAAAGGGTATTTCACAGTTTCTATTGGGCTACAGCAAGCAGCAAAAAGTGAGCCTTTGGGCCTGATCCAGCCAGGATCTCATGAGGATCTTATACCTGGTCGAATGGTCAGAGATAGATCATCGAGGGTTTCTTATTTGGGGGGGTGGGGGGGGGTTTCTCCTACAAATGGGAATGGTGGTGGCTGAGTTTCTGCAATGAAATGAAAACTCGAGGGACCCTTTTTTAGCTGGGCCCTGCTTCTGATGTCTCTGAGACAGGTAATCCTCGACTTACAACCAGTTTCGTTTAGTGACCGTTCAGAATCAGAGCCGGGAGGGACCTTGGAGGTCTTCTAGTCCAGCCCCCTGCTCGAGCAGGAGACCCAATACTGTTTCAGACCACTTGGCTGTCCAGTCCATTCAAAGCCACCACAGTACCAAAAAAATCAATATAGATATGACTTACGACCGTTTTTCAGAGTTACGACCTCAGTAGCGTTTTCCCCAATGATCACGAGATCGAAATTCCAACGCTTGGGCAAACTGACTCCCTATTTATGACCGTTACGGGTTCCCCTTTTGTCATCTTTTGATAAGCCACTTAACAACTGGGTTGCTGACTCATCTGCTGCGCGATTCACTTAACAACGGTTAGGCCGGGAAGGTTGTAAAAGGAGGTGAAGCTCGTTTATAGCAAAGGTCTCCCTTCACCACAGGAATTGTGGGCTTGGTTGTGGGTCGTAACTCAAGGACTACCTGTATACTGGGATTGATCCTCCACCACCACCCACCCTCAAAGCCCCTGGTTGCGGTGGCTGGATGAGGGTTTTCAGTGCCGTACAAAGCGCTCGCAGGGAGTCCGAAGTTCGCTTCCCCCCCACGTCCAGTCATTAATGAGAACAACGGGTTCTGTCGCACAATTTATTTTGGTTCCTCTGACTTTCAGGGTGGGGAGGGGTGGGTAGAGTGAAAGGACAGGCAGAAGGGATTTTAAAAAGAAAATAAACCAAACTTTAAGCGAAGTCAAAGGAAACAGACCGAGCCCGGGATGCATGACCGCAAAACAGAGCAAGGGCCGGCTTCCTTTTGTGGCCCTTCCAGATTCTGGGTCGCCAATTCCTTGGTGGGCTGCAGTTGGCTTTGGCTTTCATTCAGGCCACGGAGGGAGTGCTTGCATCGCAAAGCCAGCTGTGAGGCACCCGGGTCTTTTAAATCACCCGTCTCAGGCAAGAACATGTCAAGAGGGCATCCAGATGTGAGCCATCAATCTCGGAAATGTCTTTATCGCTTGGTGCAACCTCCTTCTCTTCTCTTCACCTCTCTTCACTTCTCTCCTCTCCTCTTCTCTCTCCTCTCCCCTTCCCTTCTCTCTTCCTTTCCCTTCCTTCCCCTTCCTCTTCCTCTCTCTTTCTCTTCCCTTTTCTTCTTTCTCTTCTTTCTCTTTTCTCTTTCCTCCCTTCCCTCCTCCTTCCTTGTCCTCTTCCTTTCCTTTCTCTCTCTTTCACTTCTCTTTTCTTCTCTTCTCTCTTTCCTCTTTTCTTCTGCTCTCCTCTCCTCCTTCTTTTTCCTCCTCCTTTCCCTTCCTCTTTACATTTATCTCCTTCTCTTCTCTCCTCTCTCTTCCTTTCCCTTCCATTCATTCCCCTTCCTTTCTCTCACTCCTCTTTCTGTCGTTCTTTTCTTTTCCCTCTTTCTCTTCCCTTCCTTTCTTTTCTCCCCTCCTCTCTCTCTTTCTCACACTCAGGTAAAACTTGGGCAGGGGTTTGGGAAAGACCCCCCCCCCCTGTGAATTCTTTTCATGTGGGGCTCCTCAGTGTGGCTTCCCTCCAGGCCGTCCCTTCATGAGAACCCTTGACAGGACTAAGCCGAGAAACCTGGACTTTAAGGAGCGCTCAGCGTGAGGCAGTTCCTCCTTCAGTCGTTCGCCTTGTGCTCACCAGCCAAGACAGGCAGAGGGTTAAAAAAAGGAAGGGATGCTTAGGCGGAGGGAGGGGCCACAGTCCTGCTTGGACTAAGTCAGCGTTAAGTGGAGAATTCACCTTGCAAACAGGCAATGAAAAAAGATTCATTTGGCATAGAGAAAGCCAAAGGATGGGTGGCATTTCCTGCTTCAAAAAGCATCAAAGATCTTGGGAAAATGTCCTCCCTGCCTGCCTGACTCCATCCAGAATTCCATCCAGAACTCCGTTTTGTGGCTCTCCTTGGGTCCCACGGGCAGGGCAAAAGGTAGTCTTATGAGCATGGGCCTAGTGGCTGCCTCTATCAATAAACAGGCACAGGAACTTGTTGGACGAAATGCTCCTTAGTGAGCCGAGGAGACGAGAAAACCCATGTGCCCCTCTGGGCCAAGTCTCGGACGAGGGCTTTGGGAGGGTGACTGGGGAGCGGTGTGTGTTGTGGGTGGGTGGGTGGGTTTCTTGATGCAACTCCTGATTTGCCCGGTGCTAACCATCTCTGCCCTGTGTTGCTTCTCATCAGGAATGGATTAACCACTGACAAACCAGCTGTCACCGAAGATGTAAATATTTACCAGAAATATATTGCCAGGTAGGCCGATGTCCCTTCCCTGCTCTGCCTTGGGGTGGAGGGAGAGGGTGGAGGGGGCCTGCAACTGCCCTTCTGGGTGCGGTGTAAGCCACTGAATCCTCGTCCCCTTCTCTCGACCTCCACGTTGACTCCTCCACTGCCATCAGTGCCATCTCTCTGGCTCAGACCCTCTCAATCAACCAATCCATCAGAATAGAGCTGGAAGGGACCTTGGAGGTCTTCTAGTCCAGCCCCTTCTTCAAGCAGGGGACCCTGTATCACTTCAGATAGATGGCTGTCCAGTTTTGCTTAGGGGAAATGTTGTGGCCAGTTCCATTTCCCCCAAGACCAGAGGTCTTCAAACTTGGCAACTTGAAGACTTGTGGACTTCAACTCCCAGAATTCTCCAACCAGCCATATAGGGCAGTGGTTCTCAACCTGGGGGTCAGGACCCTCAACTTGGGGATCAGAACAGTCAAACAACTGTTTCACGGGGGTTGCCTAAGACTTTGGGAAAAATAAAATTTCCCATGGTGTCAGGAACTAAAGCTTCTCTTCTGGCACCTTGGAACCTATTTTTACAATCCGACCAATCAGGTGTTGACAGTGGGAGTGTCCCTCTGACCTTCCTGCCAATCAGCTTCAAGCTCTGTTGGGAGAATTGGTGCTAGACCTATGGTTGGGTGTCATCACACATGAGGAACTATATTAAGGGGTTGCAGCATTAGAAAGGTTGAGAGCCACTGATATAGAATAACTTTGATAATAGATGGGGGGCATGCAGTAAGTGTAAAATACCTTGACTTCAGCAAAGTAAAACAAGGAGCTGGCAAGTCTTAAAGTTGCCAGGTTTGGGGACCCCCTGCCCAAGATCCTTCTCTGTCTCTGGGCAGCTATAATCAGGAGAAGCAATTAATCACCATGGACTATGATTGGGAGAGAAAGAGAGAAAGAGAGATAAAGAGATATAGATAGATAAATAAATAGATAGATGGATAGATAGATAGATAGATAGAGAGATAAAGAGATAAAGATGTAGATAGAGATAGATAGATAGACAGGCAGGCAGGCAGATAGACAGACACACATATGCATATATATATATATTCCAATCTTGCAAAGAACTGATAAAGAATATATGTATGTGTTTGTGTGTATGTATATATATGAAACAGGAAGTGAACATAAAGTCAACTCAAACCTAGAACCCAAACAAAATTTATCTTGGATGAACAATTTTCTTACTGCACTCGAGATCATTTTTCTTCTCTAATTCTACTGGTCACTCCACCAATGTTGGACGTCTGTCCATCACTTTAAATAACTTCTGGCCGGGACTGGGAGGTTTTCAGCCATCTGCCCATCGCAACCCAGTAATTTAAAAATCAATAATTTAAAGCCAAGGTGGGAACGTCAGCGTCCTTGGAAGGATATTCTGCTTGGTGTTTTGTGGGTTGTGTGACCCCAAATGAAAGAACACAAACACACCCACCCAGAATCTATTGGGAAGGGACACACTGAGATAACCTCGCACGATAGTCCAGCCTTCTCTGTGTCTGTCCCTTTTAGGCGGGTTGGGCTCTTTCCAGCTCCCATCATCCCCAGCCAGAAAGGGGTGGCCTAACCCCCTGGAGGGGCACCGGATTGAGGAAGGCTGGGCATTTTCTGCAGATCCTGGCCTGTTTTCCAGTTTGTCCTTCATCTCCCTGAAATCTCATCTCCAGCTGCAAGTGATTTAACAGCACATTTAACCAGGCATTATCCAGCCAGGTAGCCAATGGTAGAAAGGGAGTCAGTAGCCAAGTAATCGAGTGTTTGATTTCTCCTTTCGCCCCTCTCCCTCTCTCTTTTTTCCCCTTTTCTCCTTCTTTCTCCCTTCTTTTTAAGATCGGAATTGATTCTCAGCCATACGAGTAACTTTTCCATTGCTGCCTCTGAAGGGCAACTCCGATGCTGCACGTCTCGGTGCCCACCCTTGTGCACACACACACACACACACACACCGAGCACTTTCTTCTTCTGCTCATTGTTTTCCCTGCCCGAAGTCCTTCCCCTCGGGGCCCTTAAATCACACGGTGGGGCCGGCTTGATTAGCAGTCATAAGCTCATTATTTTAAGCTGTCTCTCTCTCTCTCTCTCTTACAAGACAAGGAGAGAGAAGAGTTTGTCCTTTGCCAGCTGCACAAAAAGGCAGTTTGCTTTCTCGGCTTTCATCGGAGCCCGCGTTTCTCAAGATTAGCGGGGCCGGGCTCGGGGATAAAATTCAAAGGAGAGAGACAGAGAGAGAGAGAGAGAGACAGAGAGAAGAGAGAGAGAGAAGCAGCGACAGAGAGATAGAAGAGAGAGAGGGTCAGAGAGAGAAGAGAGAGAGGGTCAGAGAGAAGAGAGAGATAGCGAAAAGAGAGCGAGAGAAGAGAGACAGGAGACAGAGAGAGAGGAGAGACAGAGAAGAGAGAAGCTAGAGAGAGAAAAGAGAAGAGAGAGAGACAGAGAGAGGAGAGACAGTGAAAGAAGATAGAGAGAGAGAGAGGAGACAGAGGAGACAGAAGAGAGACAGAGAGGAGAGATAGAAGAGAGACAGAAAAGAGACAGAGAAAAGAGAGAGACAGAGACAGAAAGTGAGAGGGGTGGGGGAGAGAGAGATCTTGGACCAAGGTCTCCCTGATGCCAGGCCACGCCCGACCCAAGTGTCAATTTTGCCAGTGACATCGTGCCGTTCAGCCTGCCCTGTCTTTGAAGGGCCCCTTTGATTACCCTGTGGTCATGAAACTATCTGTGGAACCGTTTGGAGGAATGATGGAGCGTCCAGGAAAAAAAATGACCAGAGTCCTTTCTCTTAACCTTTTGTTGGCCTGCCAGTCTCTCGTGGCTAGCTGGGACCTCCTCATCAACCCGTCCATCTATCTGTTTTACTGAATTTAACCCACCTGTGTGCCTTTTGGAAAGGCCAGGAGGGATGGGGGATTCGAGCTTCACATTTGGGATGGGCGGGTGGGAGGTCACAGAAAGGCTTTGCGTTATATCTGCGGAGCATCGTGTTGCTTTAATCGGTTTGGTAAAAAAAAAAAGGCATCGCGGAAAACTGCCGTAAGAAGTTGCAGTTACGGACTTCGTCAAACGAGCGTTTCTGGCTTAGATGCCTCTTCGAGGTGCAGCGGGAGATTCTACATTTTCACTCGCTCTATATTTACATTTCAGGGGGGTTTTTTTCTCCCTCGGACTCATTATTTATTATTATTGGTGCCTTAACAGATGGTTCTGCTACAGATCTTGCTTAAATATTTATTTACACAGGGCCTTTCCCTCCCTTCTACCCATCACTTGTAATTGGGGTGGGTTTGGTATTTGGATGGTTGGGGGTTTTCTCTCTCTCTCTCTCCCCCCCCCCCATCACGCACATCATCGTTATAAAGTAATGAGCGTGTAAACAGTTGCTAAGCAGGCTGACTTCTGTATTTATTATTTTTATTAGTATTTATTTATCCGGGGTTTTCCTCGGTCTCCTTGGCCAAATCTAGGAAACGAGGGATTGAAATAAAAATGAGGGTTTTGCATTGGGCGTGCTTCCAAATGTCATCCCCGTTTGAATGATCACATATTTATTTTATTTATGTATTTGGGGAGATTTATAATGGCCGCCTATTCGCCCACGGCGACACAAGGCGGCTCACAAGAATATTACAATTGCAACATTGCCGTCAAAAGCAAGGAGAGGCAGTTCCCAGCTCTTTTGTCACGTTTTTAATTTTGATATTTTTTTCTACCGTTGCCCTGTGCTTCTCTCTCTTGGATTGTGAGCGGATTCAGATTTTGAGGATCCGATGCTGCAGTGTGTTTGCAGAACCTTTACATGGTGGGATGTGTCCTTCTCTCTTCTAATATCGGGGTTTTGATTTGAAAGAATTGTAGTATTTTTTCCCTGTATCCAAACATCCTTGGAAAGGATCTGTGTATATAGGTTTACACACACACAAATACACACACACACACTGACACCGCCAAAGTCCCTAGATGACAGTTGAGAGGCATGGATGTGGTCTCCGAGAACGACTCTTGATGCTGCAGTTTGTTACGGGAAATTGTTAAGAGGTTTTTCTTTGGCTTTTCCATCCAGCAAGTCCCTTCTTAATATATTTTCCACTGTAAATTGAAACAAGATACCTACATTTGTGATTCCGGAGGAAATATGCGGAAAGAAGATTCCTCTGACGTTTCCTATCGCGGTCTAAAGAGACAATCCGTTTGCATCATTCCTCAAATTCTGTTTGAAGTGGAAAATTCAAGTGGGGGACAGACAGCTGTCTGTCAGTGAAGGGGTGCCTGGCAGGATGGTAGCCACGAATACAATAAGAGTCGGGATGCAGAAGCATAAAATCAAAAGTAAATTATTTTACTGAAATAGTAGTAGATGCTTGGAACAAACTTCCAGCAGACGTGGTTGGTAAATCCACAGTCACTGAACTTTAAACATGCCTAGGATAAACATCTATCCATCCTAAGATAAAATACAGGAAACAGTATAAGGGCAGACTAGATGGACCAGGAGGTCTTTTTCTGCCATCAATATTCTATGTTTCTAAAAAAAATATGATTGATTAGAAAACAAGGGACGATGTTAAAGCCTGCTATCCTATTAAGTAGAAAATGGAATTTAAGTAAGGGGGGGTCTCTCTCTCTCTCTTGTTTTTCTCTCTCTCTCCAAGTTATGTCAAGTCCACAGGATGTAATGAATGATTTTAATATTTAGTTGCTTCATTGGCTAGATGAATCAATTAAGCATCTTTTCTGATCTACTAAAAACCTGGCCCCAATTAAATAGGCCACAGAGTTTTCCCAAACATTAATTATGTGGGTGAACCCTTTCTGAAGACGGGGTGAAAGGGCAGCCCACCATTTGGTTACCAAAGGCCAACGTGCTTTTCTGGGTGAAACCCCACGAGTCACCGCGTGGCCGCATTAATAAATAATGGTGGTTTCCCCCCCCCACTCTCCCCCCCATAAAAATATTTGTTGCCGCGACATCAATATCTATCAATATTCTTGATTTTAAACGTCTGCTTCCTACTCTAAGACAGGAAGAGGTTAGAAATAAATCCATTGGCTTTTGTACAATCTTGCTAATATTCTGCCTTTCCTCTTATTTACTTATTGGACAGTTTGCATCCAACTCTTCTAAATATTGCCAGTAGCAGTTTTTATGGCGAGACTCAAAAAAAGAAAGCAAACGTATTTTTGCTGATAATGAAAAGGAAGGGAGACTAGTATAGATCCATTTCAAGCTGTTTCGCTCTCATCAGCTACCCATAGCCCTTACCAGGATTTGAACCTGGGGAGTCTGCCTGTAAGGCAGTAGCTTATCAACCCTGTGTAAGTGTGTGTGTTTTGATTATAGCTGGTAGCATTGGAAACCAGCTTAATGCCTGATTAGCCCGGCCTTTGGGGCATTGGATGATGACAGACAATTGTAGGATTGCGTGGTGTAATATTACAATAGCTTTAACTCTCTCGCCTGTAGGAAACTTGATATTAAAAAGAAAAACAATAACAGAATTGAATAACAGAATTGAATGAGACCTTGGAGGTCTTCTAGTCCAACCCCCTTCTCAGGTTGGAAACTCAGACAAATGGTTATCCAATCTCTGGTAGATAGAGCACCCACAACTTCTTGTAGCAAGTGGTTCCACTAATTGTTCTAACTGTCAGGAAATTCCTCCTTAGTTCTAAATTACTTCTCCCCTTGTTTAGTTTCTGTTGCGTCTTATTTTACCCTCAGATGCTTTGGAGAATAGCTTGACTCCTACTTCTTTGTGGCCACCCCTGAGATATTGGAAGGCTGCTCTCATGTCTCCCCTGGTCCCTCTTTTCATTACACTGGTCGTGCTCTTTCGTACATTTTAGCCTCCATCCCCCTAATCATCCCTCTTGCTCTTCTCTGCCCTCTTTCCAAAAAACATATTTTTTTTAATAACATGATGGCCAAAACTGGATTATTTATTTATTTCTTTTATTTATTTCTTTTATTTATTTTTTTATGCCACGCTTCTCCTTAGACTCAGGGCAGCTTACAACACGTTAGCAATGGCACTTTTTAAACAGAGCCCGCATATTGCTCCCCCCACAATCCGGGTCCTCATTTGACCCACCTCAGAAGTCAACCTTGAGCCGGTGGTGAGATTTGAACTGCTGAGCAGTCAGCTTTAGCGGCCTGCAGTACTGCACTCTACCTGCTGCGCCACCGCGGCCGGTTGAAATCCCCAAGGCTTAAAGTTGTCAAGTTTGGGGTGGGGGAGAGAGCCCTTTGATGTAGACCTTTGTGGGTCCCTAGCCGTCCCACCGAGGTGGGAATCTTTCCTGGAGCAGAACCGTGGTCCCATTGGTCCAAGGCCAAATGCATCGTTGCCTTGAAAGTGGAGGCCGGGGAGGGGTGGCTTTGCATGGGTGAAAAGGCGCATGGAAGGGGGACCGGTGGGCGGGGGAGACAGCAGGTATGCGCCTCTCTCTGCCCATGGCGTCAGCCAGTGTGCGCCGTCTGCGCGAGGCTTCCTGCTTTCCAAAGCTCAGCAGATGCTGCCCTTTTAAAAATTAATAACTTGAACTGTTTCAAGTGTCGGGCGAAGCCGAAGGGGGGGAGAAGGGGGGGAGGTAGCCCTTTAGGAATCTATTAACTGGGGAAGGGGGATGGCTGGGGGCAGTGGGGGGGGGAGATTCTTTAACCCCCCCAGAGCTGGAGGCCTGCCCTACACACACAGAGAGAGAGAGAGAGAGAGAGAGAGCTTTGCCCTTGATGTGACATAGCTGAGCATCGCCTGCCTGCGCTCTGCCATATGGGTAGGGGGGGAGGGGAGGGCGAAAGGTGCAAAGCAGAAGGGAGCACGGAAGCCACCTGGGTGGCCCTGGGCATGCCAAGGCTCCCCTGCCCACCTCCAAGTCCTCTTTCGCTTGTCTGCCACTTTTTTCTCCTTCTCTTTCACCCACTCCCTCCCTCCCTCCCTCTCTCTCTGAAGGTGAATGCATCCAGTGCAGATGCCATCAGTGAAACTTTATTAGAGGTTTTTGGGGGGGGGGGTGTTTGGCAGCAATGCTACCTGTCCATCCGCTATTCCCCCCCCCACCCGTTCGTCTCCCTTTTTCGAAGGTTCGCTTCAACATTTCTGCTACCGGTTCGTCGGAACCTGTTGACACACCGGTTTCTAGATATCGTGACTTGGAGTTCTGGGCATCTCCAGTCAACGGCCATGTTGGCTGGGGATTCTGGGAGTTGTATCACAAATTTTCAGGATTCAATTGTAACTGGGGGGAAAAGCTATCTGGCTGGATTGTGATTCGGACACCTTCGACTCCTGGTGCTTCAAACAGTCCAGTCAGATCCTCTTAACAAATTCCCTGTTTCCCCTTCTGTCTTGGTTGGACTATAGCAGCGGTCCCCAAACTACGGCCCGTGGGCCGCATGCGGCCCACTGAGGCCATTTATCTGGCCCGCCGGTGATTGACAGGAGCACAGGGAAAAGAGAGCAAGAAATAAAGAAAAGGGAAAGAGAGGGAGGGAAATAGAAGTGGAGAGGAATGACGAAGGGAAGGAAGGAAGGAAGGAAGGAGAAATGGAGGGACAGAGGAAGGAAGGACTGTTTTGGGGGAGGTTTTTTTTAATTTTTCTCTTAATATACATTCAAACAATACAGTGTACCATCTAATTTTCCATGAATAAAATGCGGTATTTTGTTAGTACTGTAACTAATATCAATCATCAAAAAAGTTGCAAACGTTTTTTTTCTAATTTTGTCATCTAGTTACATTCATTTTTTAAATTAAATTCCCTCCTTAAGTTCCTTAAAAAAGTAAACGAATTATTTTTCTAACTTATTAACCATTATGCCAAAGTGCTTCCTTCTTTCTATAAGCCAAGAAAACCTTGTATAGCCAATCAGATGTTAACAAAAGAAAATTAAAAACAAAACATAAACATATATGAATTTCAGACTTCTCCCCCTCTAAATAGTACATTCCCATTTTGTTTTTTACTTTAAGATAAGGTATGTGCAGTGTGCATAGTGATTTGTTCATAGGGTTTATTTTTATAGTCCGGCCCTCCAACAGCCCGAGGGACAGTGAACTGGCCCCCTGTGTAAAAAGTTTGGGGACCCCTGGACTATAGAATAGAATAGAACAGAACAGAATAGAATGTAGAAGAAAGGATAAGAATAGAATAGATAGAATAGAATAGAATAGAATATAGAAGGATAGGAATAGAATAGAATATAGAAGAAAGGAAGGAATAGAATAGATAGAATAGAATAGAATATAGAAGAAAGGAATAGAATAGAATAATAGAATTCTTTATTGGCAAAAGTGTGATTGGACACACAAGGAATTTGCCATTGGTGCAGATGCTCTCAGTTTACATAAAAGAAAAGAGACATTTGTCAAGAATGTAAAACTGGTCCAACAAAGGGTGAAGACTGATCTAAAGCCTAGTCTAGAGAAAAGAAGGACTGGAGTGTGTGTGTGACATGATAGAAGCATCCCATTATTTGAGAGGTTGCCACAAAGGAAGAGGGAGTCAACTTATTTCCCAAAGCATCTGAAGGCAGGACACAGGAAAACGGATGGAAACTAATCAAGGAGAGAAGCAACCTGGAATTAAGGAGAAACTTTCTAAACTTGAGTGAGGACAATTAACCAGTGGAACATCTGGCCACCAGAAGTTCTGGGTGCTCCTACACTGGAGGTTTTGAAGAAGAGAGACTGGACAGTCACTTATCCAAAAGGGTAGAGGGTCTCCTTCCTTGAGCAAGGGGTTGGACTAGAAGGTCCCTTCCAGTTCTATTCTGATTCCGATTGAAACCTTCCTCTGTTTCTTGGGGGGGGGGGGGGGGGGTTGGTAACCCCAGGTTACTCCACCTCGTTTCATGTTGCAGATTACGTTTGACAAAAAAAGCGCTTATGCTATAAAACCCAGCATCCCAGATTCAGTGAGTGGTTTGTTAAGAAAAGCTGGTCCCGGTCCCTCTTCATACTTCATGGTTTGAAAGCCTGCTAAAGTCACCACTGAAGATAAGGTGTACAGATCTCCTGAGCTGCAGCTTTTTTGTCTTTTGAGGGTCATTTCCCCCTCTCGGCATCTCAGTGGGTCAATAATAACCTGGAGCTGGACTGAGCAGGCCAAGCAAGGCTGTATTTTGCCCCCAAAAGTCCGTGTAAAAATTCAACCACGGTGACCAAAACTGAATGCCGCCTTCCAGGTGTGGTCATACTGCGGCTTTATAAAAAACGGTACTAATACGCCATATGGTTTTGATGCTGATTGAGGATTGTATCCGCTTTTTGGGGGGTGAGCTGCTGCCCACACGCCCAGCTCATGTTTTAGCAACCATCCGCTAGGACGCCCCAAGGTCCCTCTTGTAGTGACTGCTTTTTGAGCCCTAATCTGTACCTTTGGTTCATATAAGGAGGGGAGAAATGCGGAAGTGCCCTCTGCACCTCCTGGCATAGGAATTCCGGGTCTGGAGATCGCAACCACTCGATGGAGTCAATTGCCTTTTCTCTCGGCCCCAAAGAGGCCAGCTGTTGGCCAACCCACTTCGAAACAGACAGATGTCGAACTGAGAAGAATGGGGGGCGGGCGGGAAGGGGAAGCCATTGCTGGTTTTACTTCTGACCCATGTAACCTCTCCTCTCTTCCTTCGTCCAGGTTTTCCGGAAGCCAGCACTGCGGACACATTCACTGTGCATACCAGTATCGGGAACATTACCACTGCCTTGACCCAGAGTGCAACTACCAGGTAGGAAATATAAAGTCAAACCCAGAGGCTTGGGAGCCCAGCTTTAAAAATTGGAATTGGGGGGGGGAGGTTGAAGACTAAATAATCTAATGCAGGGGTCCCCATTCCCCCCCCCCCCCCGAATCTTGGCCCACTACCGGGCCATATGAACGGCAGGCAGTGTGCACACTTGCGCACTGCTCAATTTGCTGAAAGTCAAGCTGCCTGAGCATGTGTGTGCATGCCCCACCCCCTGCACAGCTTGCATGTCCGCCCTGCCACATACACACACACACACACACAAAAGTCAGGCCACCAAAGCCACAAAGATTGCCGATCTAGTGGCCCTAACATCCATTGCAGAAATTTGTCCATCATAAAAGAATGCCTTACTTGAAATGTTCGGCTTAATCAATTTAGAACTACGTCGCCTTCGGTCTGACTAGGCGTAGTACACAGCTACAGCGTCCTACCTGTCAGGGACTACTTCAGCTTCAACCCCAACAATACACGAGCACACAATAGATACAAACTTAACATAAACCAGTCCAGACTCGACCGCAGAAAATACGACTTTGGCAACAGAGTGGTCAATACCTGGAATGCATTACCCAGCTCTGTGGTTTCTTCCCCAAACCGCCAAAACTTTAACCTTAGACTGTCTACAGTCGACCTCACCCCATTCCTAAGAGCTCTGTAAGGGGCATGCATAAGCGCACCATTGTGCCTATGTCTCTGTCTTACTGTCCTCCCTTTATTCGTATTCATGTCCAGTACTCATAGAAACAGAGAAACATAGACGATTGACAGCAAAAAAAGACCTCATGTTCCATCTAGTCTGCCCCCTATGTTTCTATGTTTCTAAAGTAAAGTAAAGAATAAAATAATATAAAATATAAAAATAAAATAAACTGCTCAAAAAATAAAGGGAACACTCAAATGACACACCCTAGATCTGAATTATTATTATTGTTGTTGTTGTTGTTGTTATTATTATTATTATTATTTATTAGACTTGTATCCCGCCCTTCTCCGAAGACTCGGGGCGGCTCACAGAATACAGTACAAAAACAATGTGTATACAAATTTAATTAAACTAAGGTCCCATTACATTTTAAAAGCAGTCAATAACTCAATCACATCCACACATAACATTTACCAATGGCTAGAGAAGGGGGGCATGGTGTAACTGCCCCATGCCTGGCGACATAGGTGGGTCTTAAGGCTCTTGCGAAAAGTGAGGAGGGTGGGGGCAGTGCGAATCTCCAGGGGGAGCTGATTCCAGAGGGCTGAGGCCACCACAGAGAAGGCTCTTCCCCTAGGTCCTGCCAGATGACATTGAAGGTGAAATATCCTTCACGAAATGAATGAATGAAATATCCTCATTAAATACTTTTTTCTGTACCAAGTTGAATGTGCTGACAACAAAATGAAATTGATTGTCAATCAGTGTTGTTTCCTAAGTGGACAGTTTGATTTCACAAAAGTTTGACTTATTGTGTTGTTTAAGTGTTCCCTTTATTTTTTTGAGCAGTATAAAATAAAACAAAGGTTTCCCAAGGCTGCTAGTGCACCCTTTTCCTGGGGGAAGTGGTCAAAGGAGGGTGGAGTTTTGCCCCCACTCCCCGAGGACTTTTGTCTGTGGGAAAACTCTTTGGGAGAGATGGGATTAGTCAGAGGTGACCAGTTCCCTTTGGATGCGCTGAGCCTTTTAAAACTGCCCAGGGCAAGCGAGGTTTCTCACCAACCGGCCCAGCCATTTCAGCGCACTCCTGCCCTCCATGATCTCCACATTGTGGGGGGCTTTCTTTGCCTGCTAATGCAGGGAAGGTCCTTGGCAGTAACACAGAGCCAGGAGGATCTAAAACGGGGAGGTTAATTCGAGAGGGAGAGAAGGAAGGAAGGAAGGAAGGAAGGAAGGAAGGAAGGAAGGAAGGAAGGAAGGAAGGAAGGAAAAAGTCCATCCGAACTGCTCTGCAAGGCTCCTTTGCCTGGGTCAGGGGCTCCTCGTAGAAAAACCAGCTTGTCGGGACCCTTCCAGATATTCTTCTATGGACTCCTGGCACGGAATTGTCCCACAGTGCCTACCAATGCTGCGTTGTCAGCCTTTCTTTCCTTCTCCCCCCAAAAGAAACGAAAGAAAAGGCAGGTGGGCTTAAACCTCTCGCCCTAATGGAGACGGATGGGGATTCCGCCAGCTAAGCGATGATGATGATGATGATGATGATCCTTCCTTCCTTTTGGCCTCTCCTCCCAAGGGGCTGATGTTAATCCCGTTGGGTCAAAGCTGCTTTGAGTAGCCCCTGGGGGCAGACTGCCCCAGGTGACCTTCGGTAGCCGCCAGCCGGGGTCGAAGGAAGGTGGACGGAGAAGCAGGATGTGGAGGAAGGGACCAGAAGTTGGAACAAGCCAGGCCTGGAGAGCCGCCAGGACACACACTCGTCAAGCCGGCTCCGATTGTCACATGCTGCATTTGTTTACCCTCCGTTCAGGGCTTTGACTCGTCCAGCGAGAGTTTATTTATTTTTTTGTGGTCAGCCTCCTTAGGCTGCTTGTGGCATGACCCACGCGGGATTCCCAGGAATAGTTGCCGCAGATTTCTCCAGGGTCAGAGGCACACCCTCCCCATGGCAGCAGAGGGGGGGGGCTGGTCTTATCCCTCCCCCTTCCCCAGCCTATGAGTTTCTGTGGACATCCCAGCCACGGGTGGGGAAGGAGGTCTGTCTCCAAAGCCCCTGAGAGGCAAGAGGAGAAAGAGGAGATGGAAACTAAGCACGGGGAGAATCAAAACCGCTCCGGGAAGGACTTACAACAGTGGTCCTCAACCTTTCAAATGCCATGATAACCCCTTAATGTAGTTCCTGTGTTGTGGTGACCCTCCAACCATAAGTCTAGCACCAACTGAGGTTGTTGTTGTTGTTATCATCATCATCATCATCATCTGCAGATGTGGCCATAGCATTCCAGGCTCCTCCGTGTATAACCCAAAGTCCAGTCAAGATGTAGGTTTATTTCTCCCTTTGAAGAGAAAAGGGTTGGAGGCAGCTTCTCCTCTGGATTTTGAAGGACCTCCACCTCCATCCCAGCAGCTGAACTCACCCAGGGGGGTCTCTCTCATGTTTGATCAGTGGTCAGTTTTGGGGGGGATCTGGCCTTGAAGGGGTGCCCCCACCCAAACACCCCAATCTCCCCATTCCTGCACCATCGCAGTCCTTTTAACCAGGCCTGGCCTTTTGCTTCCAGAAGAGAATGAAGGCAACTGAATTCACTTGCGCCTTTGTAAGTTAAATCCGTACCTGAAAGGACCCAAGATGTAGGTTTGCTCCCCCGACTGTGCCACCAAACTGGATACAAACCATCCAGGTTTACAAACACCACACGCACGTTTTCTGGCTGATCTTGGCTTCTAAGCAGGTTCTGTGAACTCAGCCCTGGCTGTGGCAAAGGTTTCTTTTCAGCAAACCTCCGAAATGCATCCCGGTCTTCAATATGTCCCCCTTCCGTGTTGTCTCTCCGCTGTGAGAGAGAGACACCATACTACCGTTCTGGTGAACCTACGGCACGTCTGCCGGAAGTGGCACGCAGATCCATCTCTCCAGGCACACGAGCTGTCGCCCGTTTGCTCCTCTGGGTTCCAGGTTGCTGCCCAGCTGGGTTTCATGTGCACCAGAGTGCCGGAAACTTGAAGAGTGGTCCCGATGCGCACGCCGTGAAGGTGATCTTCTGGTTTCCACCGCTGGTCTTCACGCATGCCAGAAACCGGGAGGCCAGGAGGTGTGCCAGAAACCGGAAGATCATCTTCCTGGTGTGCACATATGCACCGGGCGGCCATTCCTCCGTTTTCTGGAACATGCATGCACACTCCTGTTTCTGCGCTCGGCGCCCACACTGCCTTCCTGGGTAGCTGGAATGGCCGCAACCGTCCATCTCTGGGATGCTTCCTCCCTCCCCCTTCTCACCTTCCGCTTCTCCCTCCCTCCCCCCTCCTCAGAGGTTCACCAGTAAGCAGGACGTCATCCGGCATTACAACATGCACAAGAAGCGGGACAACTCCCTCCAGCACGGCTTCATGCGCTTCAGCCCGCTGGACGACTGCAGCGTCTACTACCACGGCTGCCACCTCAATGGGAAGAGCACGCATTACCATTGCATGCAGGTAAGCGCCCAGCCCACACCCCTTGGCCAGCCTGGGAGAGCCAAGGATCGGGTGCGCCAAACAGTTCATCCCCCGCTGCAACCGAGCCTTATTGGTAGAATAATCCCAGCGGCTGGTTAGCTTCCACAGAGTCAGCCTTCTCCAGATCCTCTCAATGTTGTCTGGTGGGACTTAGGGGAAGGGCCTTTTCTGTGGCGGCCCCCGCCCTATGGAATCAGCTCTCTCCAGAAATCCGCACTGCCCCCACCCTCCCCAAGAGTTTAAAAACTGATCTTTGCTGGCATGCTTGGGGCCATTAACTCCATCATGAATAAATGTATAGGTTTGATTGATTGAATGTGAGTGATTGGTGTTTATATGGGGGTTTTAGTATGTTTTAATCTTAGATTTCTCTATGGTATGTATTCACTTTTGTTGTGAGCCGCCTGAGTCTGAAGAATAGGGCAGCATAGAAATCTACGAAATAAAATAATCCCCCAAGAGTCCCCCTTTTCTGCAGGCCGGCTTCGTGGAATGGGTTGTGTTTTTCCAGAAGGGATAAAACGGGTGGGGTTTTCCTTTGAATCCCCCCCCCCAGGAATGGCACTCTAGCGGGAGGCCTCCTTCTCAACTCAGAGCTTACTCTCTGTTGAGCGGTGACCTTGCGGCGCATGGCCCCGGCTGCTCTTTCTTTCCGGGTTGCTCCTTCTGTGGCTGGATGCTGAGCCCATCAAAAATTAAAGAGCAGCCCGGTTTCAAACGCCACCTTCAGAGGGAAGCAACAGCTTCTCCGTTAGGCAGGAAGCCTTTGATGGCAAAGTTTGGTTCGGCTCAGCCCAGAGCCGAGAATTTGAAATCCTTTCCGATGCCTTCTGAGCTGGCGGCTATTTTGTTATTGTTCCCGGCGAGTTAAGCAACTGGAATAGATGTTGCCGGCCATGCAAAGGCTCCTTGGAATTAAAGCTGTTGGGACTGAAGTGAGTTTGGGGTTTGAATCTGGGCCTAGGCTGCTCTATCAGCGTCCACTCCAACACTCTAGAAAGAGTGCAGAGAAGAACAAATAACCCGTGGATTAGCTTGCCTCCAGAATAGCATAGCATAGAATAGAATAGAATTCTTTATTGGCCAGGTGTGACTGGACACACAAGGAATTTGTCTTTGGTGCAGATGCTCTCAGTGTACATAAAAGAAAAGATACATTTGTCAAGGTACAAAGCTTAATGATTGTCATAGGGGGTCGAATAAGCCATCAGGAAACAATCAATGTTAATAAAAATTTTAAGGATACAAGCAACAAGTTGCAGTCCTAAAGTCATAAGTGGGAGGAAATGGGCGATAGGAATGATGGGAAAAAAATAGTACTAATAGTAGTGCAGACTTAGTAAAAAGTTTGATAGTGTTGAGGGAATTATTTGTTTAGCAGAGTGATGGCATTCAGGAGAAAAACTGTCCTTGTGTCTAGTTGTCTTGGTGTGCAGTGCTCTGTAGTGACATTTTGAGGGTAGGAGTTGAAACAATTTGTGTCCAAGGTGCGAGGGGTCTGTAAATATTTTCATGACTCTCTTTTTGACTTGTGCAGTCTACAGGTCCTCAAGGAAAGTTTTTAAGCAGATGTTGGATAACCACCTGCCTGAAGCTGTTTTTAGGCTTTCCTGCCTAAGCAGAGGGTTGGACTAGAAGACCTCCAAGGCCCCTTCCAACTCTGTTTTTCTAAATCTCTCAAATAGCAGCATTTGCCCCCTACAAGCCTCCCTTTTTTATGTCCATAATTGGCCTGGACAAAAACGCAGTTAGTTGTTTATACCAATGGGACATTTTTCATGCTTTACCACAATGAAGCCCTATTGCAAATTATTGGGTTGGTGGATTGGTTTATTTTTAATTTTTTAAATTTTCTTCTTTTAACGCCACTCCGAGTCTGTCTTTTTTCAAGGTGTCAGTGGAGGGGAGGGGCAGAGAGGCCCCTGTTAGATTGGAAGTAGCTGCAGAATAGCTCCCTCCCCACCCATCCACCCCACACTTGCTTTTCTCTCTTGACCCAAGGTGAACGTGTGTGTGTGTGTGTGTTTTGGTTTGCTTCAACTTTGAGATGGTACAGGCGTTGGCACCCGAGTCTCAGCATGAGGTAGAGAAAGGCAGGGACTTTGTCTCTCTCTCTCTCTCTCAGCGGGCACACTGGCCTTGTCAGATTCCCCTGGAATTTTACTCAATATGGCAAGTTTGCCCCAAGCTGGAGAGAGAGAGAGAGAGAGAGAGAGAGAGAGGTCTTGCATTCTTTCTTCTCTTCTGGGCAGCCTTAAAACAAAGCCGGTCATGAGCCAGGTCCTTCTGCTAGGCAAGGCCCCCATCCCCAATAAGAGAGAGGGTGACCAGACCACCTCTACTCTTGTCTTTTCCACGTGAATTCCCATCTCTCTCCCTCTCCCTCTTTTCGTCTCTCTTTTTTTCTGTCTCTTCCTCCCTCCTTTCCTCCTTTCATCTTTTTCTCTCTCTCCCTCTCCAGCCCTCCCTCCCACTCTTTATTTCTCTCTTTCTCCCTCTCTCTCCTCCTCCCTTAGTCTTTCTCTCCCTCTCCCTGTCTCTTTATTTCTCTCTCCGTCCTTCCCTCCCTTTCTTTTTCTCCCAACCCCCTACTCAAGGTCCCTCCCCCTTCTGTCACCAATCCTTTGGTCCCCTCTCTTCTGCTTTCTTTGCTTCTCCCCTTATTTCTTTTTCTCCCCCTGGAAAGAAGTGAAAAGTCAGAGTTATAGTAATGCTACTGCACTCAGAAAACCTGGTTTTATTTTTAAAAACAAAACAAAACACAACTCTCAGCTTGCTGACTAGTTGCCACGATTCCCCTCCCTTCCTCAGGTGGGCTGCAACAAGGTGTACACCAGCACCTCTGATGTGATGACCCACGAAAACTTCCACAAGAAGAACACACAGCTGATCAACGATGGCTTCCAGCGCTTCCGGGCCACGGAAGACTGCGGCACGGTGGACTGCCAGTTCTACGGGCAGAAGACCACCCACTTCCACTGCAGGTGGGCACGGGGGCAAGAGGAAAAAAAGGTTCTCACTGGGTAGGTGGGCATCCCTTCCTTCCATACAGTTTTTATCCGCGCGAGGGCTTTGCAAGCCATAAGTTAGGACCAAGGCAAGAAGGCATTTGACAGGGTTGACAAGGCCTTGGCTTCCCTTTGGCTGCATTGGGTAAAGGGTATTGATGGTGATCCGTCTAAGTAATCAGCGGCCCACAACATTTGGGGCACCAGGGATCCCTTCCGTGGAGGGAGGCCTTTTTGCAGACCAGAGGAGGTATAGATTCATGTGCTGCCTGCATCAGGGCTTCCCTTGTTTGTGTGGCCCAGTTTCTGGCATGCTGCGGCCCAATGCTGGTCTATGGGTCTAGGCCAAGTTCTTAGGAAGTCTGGTGGCCGAATATGCTTTGTCTTTGGATGAGAGTCCAGGCCTTTTGGAATCCTTGGCTCTGATGTGTCGTGCAGCTCTCGGAGCCCCAGAAATGTGCCCATGCATTAATGCTGGGAGTTGGAGCCCACAGGTCTTAGAAATGGGACCAAAGAAATAAAGTCCAGATCTTCCTAACAAATATTGCAAGATGGCCGTGTGTGGATTGCCCCCTTGTCTGCAAAGAGGCTTGTGTAACTGACTTCCTGCCTTGCTGGCAGGTCTCAAGTCAACCTATCGCACCAAGTTCTCCAAACGTTCTGACTTTGCGGGCCAGTGGAACGCCGGGGAGAGGGAACGATTCCGCGTGAGTGATGGGCAAGTCTGCAAACGCACATCCCCATTTGCGCGAGCGGCGAGCAATCACGCCGGCCGCTCACCCAAATGGAGTGTGCACATACATGCCTGCCCACTGCTTGGACAAGGGGCATGCACAAGGGCAGTACACAGATGCACACTTGCTGCTTCAGAGAGCCCAGTTCTGAACAGCTTACAGCCTGGTAGTGGACCGCAGCAGAGGAGTTGAGACCCAGTTCTAGCGAATTTCTGTCTGAAATCCTCCCGAGCTGAGACACCAAGGCAGGACACACTCTAACTCCGAGAGATCGGCCAATTCAGGGGGACTTCACCATCCCATGGGGCGCAAGGCAAGTGAAAGGGCTCTTCCTGGGGCTGACCCATCCTTTTTCTCTCTCGCAGGCGGCCCGGTTGCACCTTCACCTTCAAGAACAAGTGCGACATCGAGAAGCACAAGAGCTACCACATCAAGGACGACGCCTACGCCAAGGACGGCTTCAAGAAGTTCTACAAGTACGAGGAGTGCAAGTACGAGGGCTGCGTCTACAGCAAGGCCACCAACCACTTCCACTGCATCCGGCCTGGCTGTGGCTTCACCTTCACCTCCACCAGCCAGATGACCTCGCACAAGCGCAAACATGAGCGCCGGCACATCCGCAGCTCGGGCATGCTGGGTTTGCCCGCCTCGCTGATGGGCGCCAAGGAGAACGAGCAGGAGGAGTCCAGCAATGACGACCTGATAGACTTCTCCGCCATGAGCTCCAAGAACTCCAGCCTGAGTGCCTCTCCCACCAGTCAGCAGTCTTCCATCTCCCTGATTGTGCCAGGCACCCCCTCCACCTCAGCCGCCGAACTGGCCATCTCACAAGCCGCCAGTAAATCCGCCGGCAATATGCCCGCAGCTTCGAAAATCCCTGCTTTGCTCTCTCAAGCTCTCCCAAGCAATATCCCTTTGGCCCTCGCCCTACCCAACGCGGCGCTTCCAGGAACGGCAGGCTCTTACTTCCCCATCCTCCCCGGCCGGGTCTCGGCCCAACTGCCCACCAGCTCCAGCAGCTTGCTTGCCGCTGGTACGCCGATTACCAATCCGGCATCTTCAACCGGTTCCCCTTCGCCGGCTCTCTCAGTTTCTGGCGAGGGAGCTGCCACCGCTTCACCCACTCCAGCGGCCTCCATCATGGAGAAGATCTCGGCCAGCAAAGGGTTGATTTCGCCCATGATGGCTCGGTTAGCGGCAGCAGCTCTGAAGTCCTCCGTGTCAATGGAGGCAGGTGAGTGTGTCCCCCTCCCCCAGGGGAAATTCCTGGCATGCCATCTTATATGGAGAAAAGGAGGGACCCCCTGCCATTAATCTGAGATCTGAAAATCCACATTTGGGGGCCAGGTCACAAGTAGCCTTTCCGCTGCACTGGAATCGGGATCTCTCTCCTCCTCCTTCCCCCCCCCCCCCCCCCCCGTCTTTTCAGCTTGGACCAAGTTTCCTCCCACAGGAGGAAAAAATAGCCATTTTCCCAGGAAGTTCTTTATTCTTCACATTATTATTATTATTATTTTGAATAAAACCCAAGGAGATCTTCCTTAACAAGGCGAGCGGTCATTGATGGATCTCCCCCCCCCCCTTTTATTTCTTTATTTCTTTAGTTATTTATTCATTTTAATAAAAAGCCACTTGCTGTCGGTGGAGCACTTCCCCATCAGCCGAAATGCCTCTGGGCAAATTAATATTTTAGTCAGCGTAGTGGCAAGAAGCTCAGCAGACACATTCCCCTCAGCAACTTTTCCCTGTCGTGGTCTCCATCCTTCCTCCGCACGCCAGAGTCCTTCTCCTTGTGGAAGGGGTCTCGGCCTCCTTTCGGAGCCCCCTTTGCCTTTTGCCGAACAAGAGTGGGCGGTTTGGGAAGAGGGAGGAAGGCCGAGGAAGCTCCGGTGGTGGTGGGGTGCTTGGTCAAGACCCCACGTTTGGGGCTGACGGGGGGGAGGGTCAGGCGGGTTTTGGAACCAATGGGATTGGGTGTCATTTTCGATCGAGCTGACATGGCAGACGTTCCTTCTGGGCATGCTCAGTGGAGAGACCGGTGCCAGTCACCAAGGCAACGATGCCGACTGGGGAACGGGGAAGGGGGCTTGACTAGCGGTCCCGAGCTGCCACATTGCCTCAACATTAACGGCATCTTTAATAAACGTTTAAGAGGCAGCCTCACAAATGAGTTATGACAGCTTGCACGGAGCATCAGATCTGCCCCCCCTCGCTCCTTCCGTCCGTCCTCCTTTAAAGAGCCCACAGCCTGGACAACTTTGACATAATTTTTGCAATAATTATCACTTGAAGATTTTCCACACCGGGGTGGACGTCGGAGCCCATCACGTCAGCCCGGCAATAAATGCTGACCAGCCAACCCGGCCTCTCTCTCTCACTCTCTCTTCCCCACACGGCCTTGGTGGAGGGTGGCGGAGGTGGGGGAGGAAGGGTTGTTTTCTCTGCGTGCGTGTGTGATTTTAAACCCATGCATTATTTCTTTTACCGGCTGAGCTTTATTGTGGGTTGATTTCCAGGAGTTTATTGAGTGACACGTTGTCGGTCTTTCTCTCTCTCACCCAACTTATCCACTTTCACGCATGCAGGAAACGGGCAGCCCGTAATGCCCGGACGGTTCAACCCAACACAGATGAAGTCCGAAGTGGCTGAGAATCCCGGATCAGGACCCACCATGGCCCAGAATCCCTCGCAGGAGCACAGCCTGGACCTTAGAATGAAAGAACCTGGGTAAGAAAGACCGGGCCTCCAGAACGGAGGAGAATGACACTGTTTGAGGACATCTCCCCATGCCCCCCCCCCAAAATCCCCTTTGGGCCAGCCCAGATGGGCTCAAAACACTAGGAGAACACCAGTTGCCTCCCCTTTGGGCTGCAGAAGAAAAAGGTGTTTGGAGGTCTGGGTGAGCGGAGATACCACCTGCTCCAAGGAAACTAAGCTTTTTGGTGGCTCTGGTGTGTCTTGGGCCTCCCAGCCAGAGTTGACCATCGTGACTGAGCTATAAGCCAGCCTTCCCAGCCAGCCTCCTTCTCCATCTTCTCAGCCGTTAGCTCCCTCTCCTAACACAGTGGAGAGGAGAAGGCTCCTATCTGGGATGATGTTTAGAAAGGGGAGCAGTGGTGGGATTCAATTTTTTTTTAAACTACCAATTCTGTAGGCATGGATTGATGGGTGTGGTGTGGCTTGGTGGGTGTGGGTGTGTACATTACCTCCCGATCAGCTGGGACTCAGGAGTCAGAGAATAGATGGGGGCGGAGCCAGTCAGAGGTGGTAGTTACTGGTTCTCTGAACTACTCAAAATTCCCACTACTGGTTCTCCGGACTGCTCAAAATTTTCCCCTACCAGCTCTCCAAACTACTCAACATTTCCGCTACCAGTTCTCCGGATTACTCAAAATTCCTGCTACTGGTTCTCAGAATTCAAAATTTCCACTACCAGTTCTCCAGAACTGGTTGGAAACCTGCTGAATCCCACCCCTGAAGGTCAGGGTGCTTTCTGGTGGGCTATCCAGTAGGTCTCCCTCATTCCCTGGGAGAAAGGAAAGGCGGGATCCCCGGAGGAAGAAGGAAGCCTCGGAGAACTCCCTGACCTCCTCCGGGTGGGAGTGGGGGGACTGAGCCTTGTTGAGTGAGGGTGACCTGGCCAGGAGAAGGGTAGCCTTCCTCGCCTCTTCCTCCTCGTCCTTCGTGCGCATCAGGTGGGAAGGCGTGGACAGGGGTTGCCAATTTGAAAGGAGAATTAATTGCAGCTCCCATTGCACATCTTAACTAAACCCTGTTGGTTTGTGTGTTCCAGCAATGAATCAAATGGCCACACAGTCTCGGCAAATTCATCTCTTTTATCCTCGCTTATGAATAAGGTAAGAGCCATCCATCAAGGGCTTTTCATTCCCCCCACCAAGAGAAATTAAACCCGCTGTGGCCAGAGGTGGGAGGGGGGGAGATGCGTTTGTTTTTTAATGTTTTGCCTCTAATAAGATGAGTTTGTACCATTTAAATTTTGAGACCATTTTTCATCGGGTATAATTTCAGAGCCACAGCTTACGAATTAATTTAATGAACTGGCTGAAGAAATATATCGCAGCCCCTGACACCCTCTCTCTCTCTCTCTCCCTCTCTTTCGCGCTCTCTCTCCCCCCCACCCCATGGAAGGAGGAGGACTCAGAATGGGTCGTGTTGATTTTTAATTTCAGAGCCAGCCACTTCTCGGTTTTTTCCTTTATGAGTGCCCTGTAATTTACCTTTAAAAGTTTCAAAGGGGCGGAGGAATTCTTTCTTTCTCCCCTTCGTTTATTTTTCCCGGAATGGGAAAAAAAGGAGGAGAAAAAAGCCACCAAAATGTGGACTTCTGGCAGACTTCTCTTGAAAGTATTTTGCTTAAAAAAGAAAAAAAGCACGGCTCCTTTTATGAAGATCATTATTTAAATTATGCATCCCTCTGTGATGGTTTTTTTCTCCTGCCCCCCCCCCCCTTCTGTAAATGTTAAATACAATTTTGGCTAGAGTGTTTGTCTTGCCTTACATAGCTTTATCCTCAAAGCCAAAGTTGGGGTTTTCTTCTAAAGCTTTGCTCTGAATCTGCCATCCAGGCAGGGCTGGGAAAGTTCCCAGAATGAATATGTGACTTTGCTTGGAGCTGCATCCATTCTCCCCAGGCTTTTGAGGGGTCTCTCTCTCTATCTAGCATTAACCACCTTACCCAAAGTGATAGCAATAGCCCTTAGACGTATATACCACTTCACAGTGATTTTTTACAGCCCTCTGTAAGCGGTTTACAGAGTCGGCCTTTTACCCCCAAAATCTGGGTCCTCATTTGACCGACCTCAGAAGGATGGAAGTCTGAGTTGACCTCGAGACGGTCAGAATGGAACTGCTGGCAGTTGGCAGAGTTAGCCTGCAATGCGGCATTCTGACCACTGCGCCACCAGGGCTCATGATAGCAATGGCGCCTTGTCCTTCTATCAAAGGAGCTTCCTCTGGCTCCAGGGAGAGAGAGAGAGGAGAGAAATGGCCCAACCCACAAGGAAGGGGATTCATTCAGACCAGGCCAAGCTTGCTTCGAGCTGCCTCGGGGAGAGTGTAATTGATGATTGGGGTTAAGACTCTGGGCTTGCCTGCTGGAAAGTTGGCAGCCCAGGTTTTGAGACCCAAGCACCACACGACAGGCTGAGTTCCTGTCCTCACCTCAGCTTCTGCCAAAGTAGCAGTTTGAAAGCTTGCAAGCACAAGTAGACTATTATTATTATTTATTATTATTAATTCGATTTATATGCCACCCTTCTCCAGAGACTCGAGCGGTAGACAGGTACTATTTCACTAGGAAGATAAACAAGGCTCCATGACATCATTGTGGCCACATGACCGCAGAAATGTCTTCGGACAGGGCTGGCTAAGTGGCCTTGAGACGGAGATGAGCACTGATACCACCACTATATTCGGCAACAACTAGTGGAGTAAAATCGACAAGAATTCCTTTCATTGACTTAGTCCAGGAGTCCTCAAATCTCAAGCTTTTTGTCCTAGAGAACCACTCCAGAAGTTCTGGGTTTTTTTCTCCTAATGCAAAGTTCCTTTTTTCTGCCCACAGATGTCTCAGAACAACCCAAACTTGGGCAACCTCCTCGGCTTGAAGGGGGAGACCGATGGCGGGCACCTGGCAGGAGGTGTGGGAGATGCCACCCAGTATCTGGGCAAGACAGTGAAGGCTCTCGTTCAGGAGAAGCTTGCCGAGCCTTGGAAGATGTATCTGCGCAGGTGAGGGCAAGAAGAGGTTACCTGGGTCAAAGGAAAAGTTGGCATGGCCCCACCAAAGGCCTGGGGGCCAGCCTGCAAGGAGCCTTCCCTGCCCCTTTGCGGCTGCTGAAGGCGATTCTTGTGTTGGGCACCAAAGCAGCATGGAGGGCACAGTGCCAGGGCCTTGGTTAGATTCCAGTACTTCAAGCACCGTCACTTCCCAGGACTCAAGTTATTCTGCCCGTTAATGGAATTTAAGCTTGCCTTAGCTTCTATAAAGACATCTGCAATTAAATAAAAGCTCAATGCACGTAAAGCAGGCATTTGCGTAAAAGTGAAAGTCAAATCTACCAGTTCTCTGCATTGGAAAATCCAGAGCTTGCCTGAAATGAGTCAGAGGGGGTTTGTCCGGCACTCTAAAACCAGAGTTTTGATGTCAAGAAGCATCGTTGAGTCCATCTCGTATTGTTTCCCTGGAGGCAGGGAACCCTATACAATACAGACTAATGGTTGTCCCAACTCTTCTTAAGTTTGCTGACTTCTTGTGGGGTCATTCCGTTTGATTCGGGTCAGTCAGCCTTCAGAACAAGCTAGCTCCGCAGAAGGAGAAGTTAGAAAGGATACCAACCCACCATTGTTCATACCTGAACCTCTTTAGGACAGGGGTCTCCAACCTTGGTGACTTTTAAGACTTGTGGATTTCAACTCCCAGAGTTCTGTGAAATGAAGTCCACAAGTCTTAAAAGTCGCCATGGTTGGAGACCCCTGTTTTAGGAAACACCCGAGTTAAGAAGCACCAGCTAGGGAATCGCAATAACTTACATTTCCTTTCCCCTCCTGGGTCTTTTCTGTCTTTGAATGTGAAAGAGCTTTTCTAAAAAGCTCTTGAGGGGCTGTGAAGTTGGGTGCGACTTCTGATAGACTTACAAAGAACTGATGAAGAAATAAAGGGAGGCTAGTATAGATCTATTTCAAGCTACTTAGCTCTCATCAGCTAGCCATACCCTTCTAGGATTCGAACTTGGGCTGCTTGCCTTGTTAGGTAGCAGGAAGCAGTATGCTCCTTCAAATATTTGGATATACCAGCTGACTCAACATATATGTATGTATGTATGTACGTACGTACGTATGTATGTAACATATTTTTGCTGATAATGAAAAGGGAGACCATAGATCTAATTCAAGCTATTTAGCTCTCATCAGCTAGCCTTACCCTTACTGGGATTTGAACCTGGGGACATACACACACACACACACACACACACACGAGAGATGGTGTTGCATTCTTTCCCATGAAAAAGGACACCTTCATCTTGTGTTTTTCAGTATGCAAATGTATTTAAATTCAGCCAATTCAAAGCCAAGCAGTTAATTAAAAGATTGACCCTCCTAGGAAATAGCCCGGCGTTTCCCTTGCCCGGCAGGCCCCCCCTCCCCCTTCGTCCCGCCGTTATCTGCCCAATCGGTCGGGCCATTATGCTTCAGCCCAAGGAAGGGGCGTCCTTGTCTCCCCTCCCCGTTCAAAGCTCGGCCAGGAATGAAGATTTCCTGCCGCTTGCAGGATGAGGCTGGGGGGATTGGAAACTGACTTTCAAATTGGGAGGTGGGAGGTGTGGCTTCGCGGGCTGGACGGGCGGTGTGTGTGTGTGTGTGTGTTTGCCTGCCCGTGGAGTGCAGGGTGCAGGGCAACACAGAGCAGATGACCGTGAAGTTACAGGCTTCCCGTCTTCCTCCAGGTTTGGCACCAAGGATTTCTGCGATGCCCAGTGTGACTTCCTGCACAAGGTACATTTCCACTGTGTGGTGGAAGAGTGTGGCGCTCTCTTCAGCACCGTGGATGGAGCGGTGAAGCACGCCAAGTAAGTCCCAGACATCGCTTCCCTCACGGCTGGTGTGTGTGTGTGTATTTGTGTGTGCACTGTATAAATCAGGCTGAGAGAAGGAAGAATAGAGAGGGCAGAGATGGTTTCTGTGTCGGTTTAAGAAAATGTACACAGCCGCCCATTCACTCTCAGTGAGCCTGGGCCGCTTACGGAATTCAAAACTCAATACACGCAACCAGTAAACAGACACAGAAGCATCTCTTCCCCCCCCCCCTCCACCAGGCCCCCAATTCTGCCACGTGGGAGGCATGGGTGCTGGCCTGCCTGGACGCAGAAAGACCACGTGGCACATCTCCTTCCTCGTCAGCACAAGGCTGAAAGGGCCGACCACCTCCGCTTCAGTCCCATCTCCTGACAAACTTCAGCGATCTCTTGGCCTCGGTCCTCACGTCCGTGAAATGGGGACACGAGCGCCAGCCGAAGCACAGTGGCTTCCACTCATCATGGATACAGGCAAAACACCCTAGACAGAACACGGCGGTATTCGCTCAGCTTCCTGGATTGAGGACACACAATGAAGATAGATCCACAGCGGGTCGTGCGATTGAGGGAGTCGGGTGGAAAACACCTGTGGATCTGTCTTGGGTTTTGTCACACTGGCTTCCTGTGGTCTGTGTGAACTGCCTTTCCTCATTGGAATACTTAACAGGCGTGTGTGTGTGTGTGTGTGTGTGTGTGTGTGTAGATCCTTCAGTGTAGGGTTTTCAACTTTGAAAAAGGCCCAGGAATGAAGAGCAGCATTTGTGATAAAACCCAGGCTTTATCCGCAGCATCTGCCCTTCCCGAAGAGCCACCCTGGACAATTGGATCGCCCACATTTTGCCCACATTCAGAGATGCTTATAAATAAGACTTTTGCCCCTTAAGTGAGAAGTGGAGGTGAGGGTCCCTCAGATGAGTGTCACCCTGAATGTCATAATGACATTTTTAAAAACATTTTTTGGGAAGCTGCCCAAAATTAGGAATTTACCAGAAGCCACCACCAACAGGCCCTTCCATGAGCCCTTCCACAAAGGGCTCTTCCATGAGCAAGGGGTCACAAAGCGATTCCTAAACTGGATGACTGAATGAGCTGCTCTAGCTGTCAGCGTCTATGGTTGATGGGTCTCTCTCTCTCTCTCTCTCTCCTTACCCCTCTTTGTAGTTTCCACTTCCGAACAGAGGGAGGCGCCGCAAAGGGAACCTCGGAACACGCCTTCCCAACTCTGGCAGAGGGCAAGACCTCCATCCCCCCTTCTTCTCCATCCGCCGCCTCCGCCATTCTGGGCACCACCTCAGCCGCAGAAGGGCCCACCACGTGTCCGGCTAGCGTGCCGTCCGCTCCCACGCTCCTGGCCTGGAAACAGCTGGCTTCCACCATGTCTCAGCTGCCCGTCTCGGGGCCCGGGCTGCCCACCTCCCCGATGGCCACCACTTCCCTGGAGAACGCCAAGCCTCAGGTCAAGCCGGGCTTCCTCCAGTTCCAAGAGAAGTGAGTGGCTCTTTTGGACGGGCAATGTGGAGTCCAGGGGGAGGGAGGGGGCAAGGCCGGTCTTCGGTCACAAGGAGGCCCCCAACTGGCTAAGGTGCTCCACGGTGAAGGGCTGCCAGTTGCTGGCACAACCATTTATAAGTGTGAGGTTCAGCTTCTGTGCATGTGCAGGAGTGGAATATCGCATGAGAATAGTCACACATGGGAGGTTTTGCCGATTTTCCGCAATTTCTTTCCTTTTGCGCATGCACAGAAGCAAAAATATGCCAAAAATCATTGAAATCTCACGTGTGATAGCATCCTCGCGTGATATTTCACTTCCTGCGCATGCACAGACGCATCGGGGATTTCCAACCGGGACTGGGTACCAGACCGTCCATGCAGCAGCCCACTACTGGTGCTCCGGGAGGGAAATCCGGAAACTGTCTGTTCTGACCCAGCTCCCCAAACATGACAAAACCCTCTGAAGTGAACCCAAAAGATTCCTTTATCACGAGTGCCGGCAGCCCCCACAAAAGGTTTCTCTCTCAGGTTGACAAGTTGTCTGCCACATCTCCACCCCCTGCCTTTTATCCTCTGAACTCAGGTGGGGCCTCGCTAGTAGCGGTGGCTCTTCCATTCCAAGGACCGGCTCATAGATTTCCACTGCTCTCCTCTCCTCTGCCTTCTGCGCCTCCCCGTAACAGGCACAGGACCCAGCTGTTCCTCCTCTTCATCATCAGCCACCTGTAGACCTGGGGACTGACGGGGACTGACTCTGCCACCCCCCATTCCCTCTTCCCCCTCGGAGCTCTGAGGTTGCCTTGAGGCTGACCCTGACTCCCATGCCTCCTCTGATTCGGCCGCTGGAGGAGCCAACTGGCCACAACACCGTCTCTTGTTAGCCAAAAGGGCTTATTTTGGGTCTCTCCTCCAGCGATCCTTGCCTGGCCACGGACTGCAAGTACGCCAACAAATTCCACTTCCACTGTCTCTTCGGGAACTGCAAATACGTGTGCAAAACCTCGGGGAAGGCCGAGTCCCACTGCCTCGACCACATCAACCCCAACAACAACCTGGTGAACGTGCGCGATCAGTTCGCTTATTACTCCCTGCAGTGTCTCTGCCCAAACCAGGTAAGCCCCACGGAGGGTCCAGAGAGAAAGAGAGAACAGGGGGAGAAGAGGGCTGGGATGCAGGAAGGACCCATGAGAAATTGAAAGAGGAAGACTTGCCTGTCCTGGCTAGTCTCCAGGTTGAGATGGTCCTTGATTTATAACAGTTCTAGCGACCATTCAAGGTTACGACAGCACTTTGAACACAAAGTGACTTATGACCCTTTTTCACACTTAACGACCGTTGCAGCCTCCTCACGGTCATGTGGTCAAACCGGGTTTTTGGGAGGAGTGGAGATGGGGGGGGGCTTTCCTCACGAGCCTGACCCTCCCTCCCTTTCCCTCCCGCAGCACTGTGAGTTCCGCATGCGGGGGCATTACCACTGCCTTCGCCCCGGCTGCTTCTTCGTGACCAACATCACCACCAAGCTGCCGTGGCACGTGAAGAAACACGAGAAGGCCGAGCGGAGAGCCGCCAACGGTTTCAAGTACTTCACCAAACGGGAAGAATGTGGCAGGCTGGGTAAGCGTCCGGGATGCTGCGACAGGGTGGTGGTGGTGAACGACACACAACACACCGATAATCCACCCTTCACTCGCTCGCTCGGCTTTCCTTCCAGTTTCCTTTCGGGAAAGTTAAGCAGGCAAACCGGTTTTTCAACATGTCGTTTTATTCAACTTAAATTAGTCCCTTTGATTGGCGGCGGCTCCTCCTTGCCCTGATAAGCAGCTGGACCTCAAATATTGAAGTGCCGGGTTGAGGCACCCAACGAAGCCGAGCCAGCGGTCCGTCTTTCCTTCTCCTGGTGTGGGCACAAACCCCTTTTCTTGGATGCCGCTGAACTTTAGATCCCGAGAGGGCACCTGCCCCCCCATTCCTTGCTGGTCCTTTGTGCCAAGTGCCCGGTTTTCGTGGCAAGGCTCACCCAGGACATCCCAGAATAATCACATTGTCCCAGTATTCCCCCAGATGACCCTGGGCAAAAAGGCGGCTGTGCCTTTTCTGATGCCAACTCCCTGGCAAAGCAGCGGCACATCAAAGCGCCCAAAGTTACACGGAGGCAGCGGGCGTGGCTGGCAGCTGTGTTCGCCAGGAATAAAGGTGGGGCCAGCCTCTTCACAGACAGCCCTCCGCGCCAGTTCCTCCAGCAGTTAAAATAAGGGAGCCCCAAGTGGCAGTGCCCAGATAGGTCATCCAGCTGGTGCAGAGGCCGGAGTGTGAGCTGCCTGGCCCGGCCTGGCCTTCCCCAGTCATTCCGCAAGAGTTCAGCCTCCCTAGGGCTATGGCTGCTTCCAGGTCTGCAGGAGGGCACTTCATGGCTGCTCAGCTTCGGCTGCAGCGGGGGGGGGGGGGGGGGGCTTCAAAACTTTTAGCAACCGGTTCTCTGCCTGGTTGCTGGGTGGGCATGGCCATGGGGGCATGGATTACTTGGCCTCCTGCACCACAGCAGGGAGGGGGATATTTTCATCCTCCCCAGGCTCCGGAGGCTTTCTGTGAGCTTCCAGGAGGGCGAAAACAGCCTCCTCTTACGCTCCAGAGGCCCTTCGGAGCCCGGAAAAGGTCCCGTTTTCCAGAGTTCCGGTACTTCCAGGAGGCCTGTTTTTCGCCCTCCCCGAGCCTCCAAACGAGCCTTCCTCTTACCTTGCATCCAGAACGGGCCATGTGGAGACTCCTGGGAGGGGTCAACCAGACTTTATAACTACCAATTCGGTGAACCAGATGTAAAATTAACATCTGGTTCACCTAAACCAGTCCAACTTGACTGAATCCCCTTCCTGATCTCCAATCAAGGCTTTGGTTGGGACAAGGGATATGCACAAAAGCCCCCCCCCCCCCCCGAAGATTGGGAAGGCCGGAAGAAAGAGGTTGATGGAAAAAGCTACTCCATCTTGTATTTCCAAAAAGCAACTGGGTGGTTTCTTTTTCCTTTGAAAACATTTCGCTTCTCTTCCAAGAAGCTTCCTCAGTTCTGGAGAAAAACAACACCAAACCAAGGAAGCCCAACTGCCTTTTGGAGAACCTCCTTTGGGGACAACCATGAGTATCTCCGTTGACTCCTGTTTTGTCATCCATCAGGCACTTAGCCCCGGGGTGACATCGAGGCCCAGCCGTAACCGGGGCAACAGACAACAAGGCCCTGGGCCGCCCTTCCCCTGCCTCTTATCCCAGGAATGCCGAGTGGCTTGGCGGTTGGCCGTCATCCGTCACATTGCTGGGCCATGCAAAACCAGCCGATTGTGATACCCGACACTCACTCGGCTGCCCCAGCAACTGGCGAGCCTTGACCTGCCTGCCTGCTGCCAGTCATCTCCTACGGACCCCCAGCAGAGCAGCAAGGAGGGGGGAAGGGGCAGGGCTGGAGGGAGGGGCATTGCGTGTTTATGGGGGGAAGGAGAGGATTTCCAGAAATGCTAACTGGGCCAATGCCCTTCTAGTGGCAAAGCTTGGTTTGCAAGCTGGCTTATTAAACAGACGTGCATCAATTCATTCATCCTGTTGACCCCAAAATACATCCAATAATTGGGGGGGGGACACAGGGGGCCTTTTACGTCCGTCTTTTCCCCTGGCAACTTACGTTTCAAAGTATCTCTGGCTCTGGAGTGAGCTTTTGAGCTTGTGGTGGGGCGGGAAGATGTGGGGCGGGGGCGAGGGACACGGACGGCTGGTGCCTGTTTTTTAACCTCCGCTGCTTTTTAATTGATGGCTTTATTATGCCGCTACTGACGAGATGTATATGGATTTTGGATTTTATTTGTGTTTTCATTGTATGTCATGCTGAGAGAGTATTTGCTATAAGGCAACCAATAAATCTCCGAAATAATTAAATAAAAGTTATAGCAGGCAGCATCCAAGAGAAGGGCTCCCCCTGTTCTCCCTCCCGCCTGTGGAAAACAAGGAATGCCACTTTTAAGACGGCCCCTGGCATCGGTAATTTTCATAAATTTAAAAACGGCTTTCCAATTAAGCCCTTTAAAAACTGATCAGTTTTAATTTGTTCAACCTGCCAATTAATGAATTAAATGCGGCGGGTTTGACTTAGGTCGTTCAGTAAGTCATTTGGGTGATCTCCGAAATGTCCCCTCTCAGTCTCCCGTTGACCTTCCCAGCCGCCGCAAAGGAGACAGGCAGCTTTGTGTGTGTGTGTGTGTGTGTGTGTGTGTGTGTGCGTGCGTTGCTCAGCCTGGGCTCATCTAGGGCTGGATGGATCCCAGGTCGATCTTCCTTTCCACTTGTGGGGAGGGGAGGCATGGCTCTTGGCCCCCTTGGATGTCTCGTGTACATGGAAAGGCAAATTATCAGGAGATTGTGTGTGGGGGGGAAAGTTTAATTCCCAAATTGTGGAAATGCCAAAGTTGTGTCCCAGCCTCCCCACACACACTGCTGTAGGGCAGAGGGCCTCCGAGGGAGCCTCGGTGGTTCTCCCATGGGCTATGGGGCCTGTTTTCCTCCTGGGCTTGGACCAAGAGCGGCATCCGGACCATCCCTGGGGCGGCAGCCGCTCCCGAGTCCAAGACGTTGGTTGCCGGCTTGTGCGATTTGTGACTTCTCTCCCCCCCCCCTTCCAGGCTGCAAATACAACCAGGTCAACAGCCACTTCCACTGCATCCGCGAGGGCTGCCAGTTCTCCTTTCTGCTGAAGCACCAGATGACGTCTCACGCCAGGAAGCACATGAGGAGGATGCTGGGGAAAAACTTTGACCGCGTGCCCACTCAGGTGAGTCCCCCGGAGGATCGCTTCCCCCCCTCTTCCTCCAGCTTCACAGTTTTCATGGAGGGCAGTTGGGAACATGGGAAGCGGGAAAGCCTTGGCTGTGGGGGCCATCCAATTCCAGCAGCGTCCCCCCCCCAGCTCTTCACCAGCAGCTGCCCCCCTGAAATTGCCCTCGACACATCCTGACCCGCGTCAAAGGGATGGGTAGGCCGGGAGCAGCTTCCCGCAAAGCAGTGAAATCCCCCTGCTTCCGGAGGGCACAGACGACTCACTGGGGGCAAAGTTTGGCCCTCCTGAAAGTTCCCCAGGCCTGGACCCACATATGTTCCGGTTTTAGCGAAATAAAATTCAATTAGAGCTCAATAAATTAAATGCGGCTTAATGGGATTACCATACACCCTCCGTGCCCTTACTGACTTTTCCCTTGTGGGATATTAAAAAGTCGTGATTCCTCGGCGGTTTCACACAGGCCTTTGGAGGGACAAAACGTACTCCCCCTCCCCAAATTTCAGGAGCGCAACGCAACTTTTGGGCTTCGGGCGAAAGCTTGGAATTGTCGCCACGTCTTCGGCTTCTTTCCTGCATTGGGAAGGGCTGCTTTGCAGTGTCAAGAGTTGTGCAGCATCCCCTCTGTTACAAACACACACCCACACACACCATGCAGAGCAGGAGGTTAGGATCCACCTAATTGAGGGGGCGGGCAAAATACCTGCAGCCCCAGGCAACCGTGGCCCCCTTTTCCTTTGTGGAAGAGAGGCCGAAAGCACCAGATTCCCCCCCCCAAAGTCACCTCTGCCCCCTCCGTTGTCTTGCTGCAGGTGGTGGGCCACACTGCTAGGAATGACAGCCACCCACAAGTCAGCAGCCTGGCCACTAGCCCGGCTTCATCAGGGAATCCTGCCTCCTTTCAGGGAGCCCCCAGCCTGATGGACCCCGAGACGGAAGAGTACCTGGATTACGCGGGATGCAGCCCCAGCGCCATCTCCTCTGAGTCGTCGAACATGGACCGCAGTTGTTCCAGCACCCCGGTGGGCAACGAGAGCACCTCGGCAGGTGAGTGTCCTGATGCGCACGCCACCCAGCTCCGGGCTGGGACTCTGCGAGAGGCTGTGCCTTCTGGGTCAGGCAGTCTTCGTGGAGGGCTCCGAGTGGCTTCCCCCTGGTGGGCTGAGGGATTCGTGAAAGAGCCGCGCCAGGTCAACGGTGCCTCTTGAGGGCTCTGTAAAGTCGAGCTGGGAGAGATCCTGGGCCCTGAAGACGTTGCCAGGGACAGAAAGTCGATGCCTTTGACTGAAAATCTCCACCGTTGCATTGATTAATGTTCACCTCCAATGAATCACTCGCAAAAGAGGCCTCTGGCCCAGAGCCATGGTTGAAGGGACTGACCTTCTGGGAGGGCGGCTGGAGTGTCCGACGACATCCCCCCCCTATGCTCCCACCCAGGGGACACTGTGGGCCTCCCTTATGACAAGCTAGGCCCAAGAAGCGGCCGGTCCTTCCTTGACTTCCATTTGGCCATTCGCCCGCATACACACACACCAACGAAGGGACGCTCGTCTTTGGTGCTACTGGTGTGCCCTCTGAGGCTGTTGCCCATCAGTGAGAGATTTGTCTCCTGTGCACAAAAGATATCTCATGTGAGAGTGCGCGCGTGATCTAGATTTTGGCGACTTTCGGCGATATTTTTGCTTCCGCGCATGAACAGAAGCAAAAAAATCGGCAATAATCGGTTAAATCTCGCTCGTGCCAGTGTCCTCATGCAAGATTTCAATTGCTGTGCACGCGCAAAAGCCAAATCTCTCTCGAGGGCGGGTGTGCGTACATCAGGGACGCACAGATGCGTGTGCCTCCCGGAACTTCCAACCGAGACTGTGCACCGGACCACGTAGCCAGCAGTCCATTACCGACAGACGCCCCTTCATCTCTGGACCTACTGCCCCAGTTGGGGTGGTCTGGATGCCCTCATGGAGACTGACCCTCTTCTGCTGTGCTGCTGCTGCTGTTCATCACTCCTTTTCCATCTTCCTTCTTGCTCTGGCTCTGTTGTACCTGTGAATGTGTCCTCCATTTTTCATCATGTGGCTTAACACTTCTCAAGGTCTTACTTTTTGGTCCCCTTTCCTTTTTAATTTTTTTTTTCTTGGTGGTTGTTTTGTTTTGATTTTTTTTCTTTTCCTGCTATTTTTTTCCCTTTCTTTCCACGTTTCTCCAGGCTGCCTGGCTGCTCTTCCTCCTCCTCCTCCTGTTGCTGCCGCTGGTGACGATGTTAGCCACAGTGTACCACCACCGCCATCTCTGCCTCCCTCCTCTTTCTCACCAGCCTTGCTCAGATCTCCCCTCCCCTCCCTGCCCTATCTCTTCTCTCCATCCTGTGTCTCATACTCTCTGCTAAGTGCCACCCTGGGATCCAGCAGGAGCCTTGCCTTGCCCACCGCCAGCTCGACGGGGCTTTCACCCATCCTTGCCAGCCCCGTCAAAAGCGACGTCCCGCTAGTGCAGGATGCAGCAGGTAATCTGATCTCCTCTTTCTTGTAACGCTACCCCAACGTCCACCACCATCCCCCATCACCAGTATCATTGGCCAGCCGCCGATAGACAGGGGGCTCCAGCGCACTTCCAGACTGCAGGCGGCCTTTCGGCCCTCTTCTGGACCGGTTCTGGCTTCCTGCCACTGCTGGGCTCGACCGCCTGATGCTGAGGCACCTAACCGGTCGCAAGGGCATTGTTGCTTTTTGATGCCACTAGTAAAACCTCAGACACTTTCTTCTCCCAGCATTCGATGATCATTAGCAAGAGCCGGGGTGGCACAGTGGTTAGAGGGCAGCACTGCAGGCTACTTCAGCCAACTGCTCATGTAGTTCAGAGGTTCAGATCTCACCACCAGCTCAAGGTTGACTCAGCCTTCCATCCTTCCGAGGTGGACCCAGATTGTTGGGGGCAATAGGGCTGATTCTGTAAGCCGCTTAGGGCTATAAAAGCACTATGAAGCAGTATATAAGTCTATTCCAAAGGAGAATATCTGTAGCTCAGGGTTCGCATGAAAGGGTCCTGGGTGCTCTCTGAGCTGGCTTGTTTTCTTGCAGGCGTTTCATGACCCAAACAAGCCAACATCATCAGTACTAGTGGGAAGGAAGGAAGGAAGGAAGGAAGGAAGGAAGGAAGGAAGGAAGGAAGGAAGGAAGGAAGGAAGGGGAGAGCGAGAGAGAAAGAAAAGGAAAAAGAACAAAGAAAGAAAAAAGAAAGAAAAAGAAAGGAGAGAAAGGAAGGAAGGAAAGAGAGAAAAATAAAAGAAAGAAAGAAAGAAAGAAAAATATATAAATTTGTAGCTCAGGGTTGGCTATTTTCTTGCAGACCTTTTATTTCCCAACTAGGTAACACCATCAGTGCTAGAAGGAGGGAGGAGGGAGAAGGAGGAGGTCTGGGGGATCCTTGGCGCTCTCTGAGCCTGCATGTTTTCTTGCAGACCTTTCATCAACCCAACTAGGTAGCATCATCAGCGCTGGTCACTGATTAGCATTAAATGTGTTACCTCATGAGCGTCCTGAAACGTCTGCAACAAAACATGCAAGCTCAGACGGCCCCCCACCCCCAGGACCCCTGACGTCCACCCCATAGAGGAGGCGCCTCTCCTGGGTCTCGCTTAGAGACAACCCCCTAGACTGGGCTCTATCGCGACTTGCCAATTAAAACAAAAATTTGCACGATGTTAGCCAAATCAAAATGCTGCTCACTAATTATGGGGGAGGGTCTGGAAGTAAAAAGGGGGAGTCGGCCTCCCCATCCACAACATCAAACTCCGCCTTCATTCCCCACAGGGAACACCATCACCATGCCGACCGCTGCGGGGGCCAAGAAGCGCTTCTGGATCATCGAGGACATGTCCCCCTTCGGCAAGCGGCGCAAGACCCCCTCCTCGCGCAAGATGCTGGATGAGGGGATGATGCTGGAGGGCTTCCGGCGGTACGACCTGTACGAGGACTGCAAAGACGCCAACTGCCAGTTCTCCCTCAAGGTCACGCACTACCACTGCACCCGGGAGAACTGCGGGTACAAATTCTGCGGCCGCACCCACATGTACAAGCATGCCCAGCACCACGACCGGGTGGACAATCTGGTGCTGGACGACTTCAAGCGCTTCAAGTCCTCCCTCAGCTGCCACTTCCCCGACTGCCAGTTCTCCGGCAACAGCACCCACTTCCACTGCCTGCGCTGCGGCTTCCGCTGCACCGACAGCACCAAAGTGACGGCCCACCGCAAGCACCACGGCAAGCAGGACGTCATCAGCGCCGCCGGCTTCTGCCAGTTCAGCTCCAGCGTGGACTGCGAAGTGCCCGAGTGCAAGTACAAACTCAAGTGCTCCCACTTCCACTGCACCTACCCCGGGTGCAAGCACACAGTGGTGGGCATGTCGCAGATGGACTCGCACAAGCGCAAGCACGAGAAGCAGGAGCGGGGAGAGCTGCCGGCCATCTCTCCGGGGCCCGAGGGCCTCCCTGCCGCCCCCATGGAGTACGAGGCCCACCAGAGCACTTCTGTCAACCTGGACAGCTCCCTCAACCTGAGCACAGACGCCAAGAGCTCCCTCTTCTTCCTGCAGAACGCGGCAGGCGTGGGGCTCAACGACTCTGTGGACCTCAGCCAGAAGCTCCCCGAGGGCACAGGCGGCCTCCCTTCCACCCCTGGGGAGAGTCTGACCCCTGCCACCAGCAAGCGTTTCCTGGCCAGCTGCGGCAACGTGGAAGAAGAGGACGACTCTTCCCACGACGATGACGACGAAGAGGAGGAAATGAATGAGGAGGACGACGATGAAGAGGACGAGGAGGATGACGAAGACGAGGAAGAAGAAGAAGAGGATCTGAACACCGATTCAGAAGAGTCGCTCCCTGACGTGGAGGGCCTGGCCACGAAAGACATTAGCGAACTCGAGGAGGCTGTTTCCTCCGTTGTGGATCCCAGAGACGCTTCCATGCCTTCCAGTGAGCCAGCCTCGGCCCCTTAAGGAGCAACCACGCAGTGGCGGTGGGCATGGGGGTTTGGCCTTGGCGAGCGGAGAGAGCAAAAACTGCATGAACAGGAGACCTTTGCTGTGTTGAGGGGGAGAGGCAAGGACGAATGCTAGAATGGCCAGCGAGCAGCAAAACCGACTCTATCCCAGGTGGTGTGCGAGAAGGCGGAGGGAAGCACTGATTCTTGGACCATACACACAACACAGAGACACGACGGAGCCGTAGAGGAGGAAAGCAGAAGCGGCAGCAACATCCTGGGGATAGGGTGGGGACGGCAGGAGGACCCATCTGTTGGGGTGTGCACATGTTTACAGGGGGGGCGCAGGCAGGGCAAAGAGTGGTCCTGTGATGCAGACGGACTGACCCTCCCGCTTCTGGATGGATGTGCTCCCCGTGGCAGGAAGCAGCTTGCCCCTTCCGAGCCTGCTTCTCTTCGTGGAGGTGGGAAGGCAGGACGGTTTTTAACCCTTCGACTCCGGTGTGTGTTCATTTGTCCTCTAAATACTCCTCCCATTCTCAGGGAGACCGGGGGGGGGGGGGGGCAGGCAGCTAGCATCTGGCAGGGGATATGAGGAGGGATGAAGAGCGTCAAGTCATATGAAATATAGATATATCTATATATCTATAGATGTAGATATAGATATATATATAGCGGCAAAGCTGGGTTAGGTTCTGCTAAGCTGCGAACCAAGTCCTTTTTGCCACCAGGGGTGGGTAAGGGGGAAATTAGGGGACGGGATGGGTTCCGGTATCACTTATATTCCTATTCCTTTCTTTCCTCTTTTCTCCGGCATCAAATGAACGGGAGAAACGGGAGTCTCAGGCAGCTGGGAATGCTTGGAAGAGGGGTATTTATTATCAGTTGTGGTTTTTCTTTTTTTTCTCTCTTTTTTTTTTAAAAGAAAAGCAAAAAACCCCAAGAGGTGGGGAAAACGCGAGACGGATCGATCCAGGCTGGGAATGAAATATCAGTCGTAATAATGATAATAATAATAATAATAATGTTACTAATTTTTCTAAGAAGGAACTGCTTTATCATGTGAGCCTCTCCCTGGAGCTGGTGGGTCTCCTGGTGGAGCTCAGGGCGTGTGGGGGGTGGGACATTGAAGGAAAGGAGGCGGAGCTCTAAGTAGTCCAGCCTCCAGAGGGTGGGGAGAAAGCCAAGCCACGGGGGGAGCCTGCGGAAAGGGAGAGGAGTTCACCACAAGGCTCTCCCAGTGCCTTGAAGCACGGGACCCTTCAGCCACACCTTGGCTCCGTTGTCGGAAGGGGAGCCGGAGTGGACTCGGGGCCCTTTCGTTGTCTTTCCCTGAGGACCTCAGCCAAGGCAGGCGGACCTCTTCTGGACCCATCTGGGACCAGCACTTAAAAAAATCTTCCCAGTCCAGAATTGAGACCGGGAAAACCTAGCGCTCCAGCCCCCACCCCACCCCCGAAACACCCGGGAAAGTTCCAGGCACATCCCAGCCAAGAAATCTGCTCAAGCCCCCCAACCCACCCCAGAACGGAACAGATCTTGGATTTGCTTGGGTGGGGAGGTGGAAATAGAAAGACCTTGGAGGTCTTTTTGTTTCCAATACTTGACAGCTGAGGTTTTGGGGTCGGCGATGGACCCTTCCCTTCCTGTGTCTTGTGTCTGTGCTGTTGGGCTGCGAAAAAACAAACAACGGAAAACCAGAAACCGCTTTGCAAAGAGTGAGAATGTAATCCAGGAACTTTTGTCAAATTTAAGGCTAGCGAGGAAGGAAAGAGAATGGCAAAAACCGTTTCAGGTGTCCCAGAAAATGATGGGCATGTGGCATCCCCCCACCCGGGTAAAAATTGCTGGTGTGTGTGTGTCTGTGTCTGTGTGTGTATCTATGAGTGCGCGTGCATAACATATTTTTGCTGAAAATGAAAAGGGGAGACTAGTATAGATCTATTTCAAGCTATTTTGCTCTCATCAGTTAGCCATATGCTTACTGGGATTTTAACCTTGGGAGTCTGCCTGTAAGGCAGTAGCTTTAACCTCTAGACCACAGGTTCTCCTCCTCTCAGCTTGTACCAGGGAAGAGTTATATGGGTTTTTTTGCATTGAATCACCCTGGTATACCCAAATATAAGAGGGAGCATACTGCTTCCTTTTTGTCTCTCGGAAAGGTATGGCTAGCTGATGAGAGCAAAATAGCTTGAAATAAATCTATACTAGTCTCCCTTTTTATTATCAGCCAAAATATGGTATGCATATAGAACATGGTTTGTCGGCTATAAAAATTTATCTGCCTTGGATATGGCCCCTGGAGAGGCGGAGAGGCAAAAATAAAGCAGTGTGCTCCCTCCCATATTTGGGTATACCAGGGTGATTTGACGGGGGGAAAACCATTTTATATACATACATATTTATATAATGATATTTAGCTCTCATCAGCTAGCCATACCCTTCTAGGATTCAAAGTTGGGCTGCTTGCCCTGTTAGGTTGTGCTCAGCTGATAAGGGAGGAAAACCTGGGGCTCAGAGGGTAAAAGCACAGCCTAACAAGGCAAGCAGCCCAACTTCGAATCCTAGAAGGCAGTGAAGGGCTACCAATTTTTTTTACTACCACACAGTGGGCGTGGCTTATGCAAGGCGGCCTGCATTTTCTTTCAACATCTTTCAGTGCAAATTGGGTGCTCTGGGGTGGAGCTCCATTTTCGCTACCCCACTGCGTCCCCCCCCTCCAGGCAGCAGCCCACCCCTGCCAGAAGGGTCTGGCTAGCTGATGAGAGCTAGAAAGCTTGAAATGAGTGAGAGAGAGAGAATTGGAGAGAAGGAGCCATTCTGATCACACTCTGAGGATTTGATGAGAAGCTGCCTAGAAAAACAGGCTTTTGCTTATCCACCAGAACTCCTGCCACGATCCATGTGATCAAGGAGCAAGATAATGTTTTTGATCCCCCCTCATGGACAAAACATGGATCGCTCCGTTATTTTCAGGATTTCAATTTGGCCTTTAAAGAGAAACCAAGCGATTTTGTCATATAGTCAGATAGGCTCTCCAGCCCTCCCCATTGATAGCAGATAGGTTTATGGTGTGGCTGGTAAGACAATGCACAGAGTATTGATTACAAGGACCATTTTGGGGGGCCCTGTTCTGCCTTTCTCACAAAAGGGCAGCACCCCAAAAGTCTCCCTCTTGGCAGGACCCTGGTGGGGCTCCAAATTCTGGCCCCATCCACTCTGGACCGTTGTGTGGCTCCCCATCCTCCTCAAAGGCTCAAGGCTGGGAGGACCAAGAGTCGGAGTGACCGTAGCAGGGCCTCCATAAGTAAACTGTCCCCTCCCTTCCACCACAGGAACCTTGAGAAGAGGGCTTGGTGGTCCTCCAGACTTAAATAGCACATGTGTGTGTATGTATGTGTGTGAGAGAGTGAGTTTACAAAACTTTGCAACTTTCAAGCTGTTGTAAATGTTTCTCTTGTGTCTTTGGCAATAAAATCTCCGGCCGCTTCTGGTCAAGTGGCCTTTAGCAGCCGTGGAAGGACTCAAGGGAGGAAGCTAGGTCAGGAAAAGGGGGCGGGCAGTTGGCCTGCCCTGCCGTCCAGATTCGGACCAACCCAGCTAACCCAACCCAGAGTGGGGAAGAGGTTCACCTGAATCACCTTACATCCAAACGTACCTACTATCCCCTTTTCTGCTCAGATGCAGATGGCCGCAGAGGCCTAAACGGTCCCCAAACTTGACAACTTTTAAGACTTGTGGACTTCTGGAAGTCCACAAGTCTTAAAGTTGTCAAGTTTGAAGACCTCTGGCCTAAACGTTCAACTCTCGCCTGGCCTTTTGGGTAAAATTGTTTTTCCACACCTACCCATCCCCCCAAAATTGGACACGTGAAACCCTGATTTAACGGTGCATCTAATCTACTCCTTCCTGTGCCCAGTTCCAGAGTTTGGGGCTTTTCCTCCACTTAAAAATATTTTTTTTGTCTTTAAAAACAAAAACAAAATGGTTTTTTTTGGAAATGCTTTAATCCACCCCGTTCCTTGCTGTATTCTGAGGCGGAGAGTCAATTTCAGGAGAAAAGCACTTAATAAACGCAGGCATTAGTGGGAAATGTGTAAGGCAAGCAACCGGCTTAAGTGCTTGTGATAGACCCGGGCTTGTAAATTTACAGAACAGGAGAAACCAGCAGTTTAGGAAGAGAAAGGAAAATAAAAATAAAATTGATCTATCCGGCAAAGGCACTGAAGTTTCCCCGCTCCCCACTTTCTCAATCCGTTTTGTCACCTGGCCTCGCCTGATGCAATATTGAAACTGAAAATATTTACTCACTTCAATTACGTAATGGATGGGGGGGTTTTGCAAAAAAAATAGAAGCTCAAACCAGTAAATGGCCCAGGAAGGGAGAAATGCCAGAAGGACAGAATCTGGAAGGAGTTGGGTGGCTGATGAATCAAATAAATAAATCTAATAAAGAAATGCCAGAAGGTATTCCGGGCACATGGAGTGTTTCCTGCCCACTTGGTAAACTGGCCGCTTGCAAAGTGTGCCTACAAGGCCCCCAATTCTCACTTTACTACACTGCTTTCTGGTTGAACAGGAACACAGTCCTCGCCACCCTCTCTGCTAAGAAAAGGTTTTTTTTAAAAAAATAAATCAATCCCTGCCCATCTGAAAAAGGAAGCCCATGTCTCTAGGGAGAAAGGGGTGCGTTCCTCCTCCCCTGCCCACCGCTACCCCGATCCCGAAACACACCCACATACATAACAGACCTAGGGGGAAAATTTTTGAGGGAGACTTCTAGCCTTTGTAAAATCCATATTGCACACTAGGACTATAAGCCATTGCTAGCTCATTTTGAATTTTTTAAAAAACATGTACTTTTTCTTTCTTGGTTGTTTTTATTATTTGTTTTTTCCCTTTCTGTGTGGGGTTGGGGGGGGCGGCGAGGGGGAGAAGTGATGCTTGAACTACCAATGCGCTTTTTAATGTTTTATAAATATGTATGTGTATATATATATATATATAAATATATATATATATAAAATATAAAATAATATGTATGCACATATGTATGTGTGTGTATATATATATCTATATGTATATACCTATATATATAGATATATAGCTATATATAGGTTTTGAGACAAAAATAATAATGGGGAAAGTTGAAAAAAAAAACCCAAGATCCTACAACAGGACCGTGTGCTCTGATTTTACTTGAATCTGGTCTCCTCAGCACCTACGTTATTAAGAACTGAATATTTTTCCACTTGAATTTAGTGCTACTAGAAATTTAATATATGTGTTTTATTTATTTGATTTTTTTTTTTTTGCATGACTGATGCAAGGTTTGACATTTTCACTCAATAAAAACTGGAAAAAGCAAAAACAAAACAAAACAGGAAAAAAAAGAAGCTCCCAGCAATTCTTGGCTTTCTCTTTGGTTTGTGATTGTTAACTGGTGACTCGGATCCTGTTTCCAGGCGGTCTGGCTTTTTTTGGATGGGGGGGGAGGATGGGGGGGTTTCAGGCCTTGAGAGCCAAGTCAGCACATGACCAATTTTCCCCCTACTAAGGAGAAGGGGGCAACACTGGGCACCACTTAATTTCCCCTAAGGAAAGCGGTAGACACGGGGAAGGGGGAGAAACATCCCAGATACCACTTCATTCCAGCAAGTAAGAGAGATGGGGGGGAGCACGGATCGTTGGGGGCATCCCCCCCCCCAAGGCATACATTTGTCCCCCAAGGTAAGAAGTAGGGGGACATCCAGGGCACCACTCAGTTTCCCTAAGGCAGTGCTTCTCAAATAATGGGGTGTCCCCCCTTGGGGGGTACGGAGCAATGCCAGGGGGGAGACGCATGACCCCAGGGAATGTGGCTTCACTGTGACTACGGTGGGAGATGAGGAAAGACCGGGATGTTTACTGTGTCTAAAAATGTTGGCAGCAGACATGTAGCCAAATAAATGAAGGCGTCACTTAAACACATTACACCCCAATGATGCTCATAAGCCGCTTCAGCTTTTTCAGTGAAAATATGCCGAATATTGAAAAGAACTGTCCTGGCGGAGAGTTTTGGGGGGGGGAGGAAATGTTTACTTCTTCGGGGGGGGGGGGGCATAACAGAAAACAATTGAGAAACATTGCCCTAAGGAAAATAGTAGAAACAGCCGGGGGGGGGGCACTCTACTTTCCCACCATGCCATGGCTGTTGGGGGCAGAGTTTCCAGGACCCCTGAGTGCAAAGGGCTTTTCCTGGATGGTCTCCCTTCAGCCACTCCACCCCCATGTTGGGAAAAACATAGGGAGGGAGAAGGTTGCCCAAGACACTGATTTCCGACTTAAACCCTCCTTGTATGCCTGGACCATTCCAAAAATGGGGGAGGGGCTGAAGGTTAGTCATCCAAGAATCCCCCTTTGAACTTAGGGGTGCTGGAAATCCCTCCTCCATCATCCATGGCATTGTTGGAGGGGGGGGAGCATAGATTTCGGGGGGGGGGGACGACAGCCTGAGCCCTGGTTGATGGAGGTTGGTTTTCTAGGATTTATACTTGTGAGATGCTCTCCCTCCTCCCCTCCCTGTGTTGGACAGGGCCCAGCCAAGAAATAAGGGAGGGAGGGGTCATATATCTGTGTTCGATATCTGCCCTTCAAGAATTCTGTGGAAGCTCAGCCTTCACATCTAGGACAGTGATGGTGAACGTATGGCACGGATGCTACAGGTGGCATACAGAGCCATATCTGCTGGAATGCAAGCTGTTGCCCTAGCTCAGCTCCAACGTGCATGTGTGTGTGCTGACCAGCTGATTTTTGGGCTCGCACAGAGGCTCTGGGAAGGCGCCTTTGGCTTCCAGAGAGCCTCGGGGGGTGGGGGTAGGATGGAGGGGGTGTTTTTACCCTCCCTGGCTCCAGGGAAGCCTTTGGAGCCTGGGGAGGGTGAAATATGAGCCTAATGGGTCCACCAGAAGTTGGGAAACAGGCCATTTCAGTCATCCAGAGGGCCTCGGGGCGGAGGCGGGGGAAGCTGTTTTTGTCCTCTCCAGGCGTGGGCACTCCCACATGCGCAATAGCACATGCACACTCTTTCGGCACCTGAGGGAAAAAAGGTTCGCCATCACTGATTTAGGACATTGCACGTGGTGTGGGGCACATTGTGACCTGCAATGTCATGGATGGTGGAAACCAGGAACCCCCCCCCCCCCCAAAGCCATTCCCCAGGATTCCTAGGTAGAGGAATCTGAAGTCTACTTCGAGCCATCCCCGATGTTGGGAAAGGCCCAGGCAAGCAGGCAGCTGGAGGAGTCAAGTGAGGAGCCAGCCTTGAGTCCTTACATGGCTGCAAAAACCCAAAGACCAACTTCCCGCTTGGTCCTTGCTCCCCCCCCCCCAATCTGGCTGGGCCTTTCCCAACCCCCAGCCTCTATCGTTGTGGGTGGCTTCCTTGCTCCCCCTCCATCCAAGGACAGAAGTGCGCCCCAGAGCCACACACTCGGCCCAGTCGCACATCTACACAACCCTGTGACCTGGGAAGCTAGCGGAGTCCCAAGGTCGACCAGTCTCCATCAACCAACCTCCCCGAAGAGCCGTCCTCTCAGCTGGGCAAAGGAGCAATGGATGTTGGGGGCAGGACCGAGGAAGCCATCAAAAAGCGAAGACACCCCCCATGTCCCCATCCTTTGTCCTCTTCCAATCACTGCCCGCTAGTTTATCAGAGCACAAGAACCAAAATTCCCGCCCTCCACACCATCTACTTCCTATCCCCAGTGTGTGTGTGTGTATGTGGGTCGGCTCTCCAACATTTACATCGATGTGTAGTTGTGAAGTACACTCCTGTGCAGATTCAAGAGGCCTGGAAAATGATTTTCTTACAACAAGGAACAGGTTTCTGGAGCAAACCAGGTATGCCAAGTCTCTGATGGAAGATGTGTTGTGTATGATTTGTGTATGTGTGTGTGTGTGTGTGTAGGCCTGGCTAATTAGAAACCTTTCACACCCATCTTCATCAGAGGCTCGGTGATGTACCTGGCCTGCTCCAGAAACCTCCGGGAAGGTTTCCAAGAAGTTGGTGTGTCTTTAGGAGGAACCTCTAGAGGGTGGCTACAATGTGAAGGACAAATATCTACCACGAGTGCTAGCCTTCTGTGACCTGGCTTCAAAATTCACCTTGGGTGCTGTGATTGTACAAAGGGGGGGGGGGAGCGACCCAACGCTTACGGTACCCCTTTTGCAACAGATTAATGTCCTACCTCAATGCTACTCCGGAATGGATTAATCTGTAGAGTGGAAGGCCATGATTCAATCCCAGTCAAGTTTTATTTTAAGGAAAAGACAGCTTCTGTAACACTTTCTAATTTCTATAATAATTTTTGCTGGGTTTAAGCCAACATTTCAGCATAAAACAAGGGTAAGATTTAATAAGACATTTCAGCTTCAGGTCATATTTATTATTTTCTTCTGAAGGAGAAGGGGGGGAAAATAACCCCTCATATCCATGCAAATCACGGACACAAATGTCTTAAAAACCTTGAACGTTATTCTGGCTCTTCTAAAAATCACAAGTCTTTATTTATTTATTTTTAATTTTGGCCCTGCAGAAAATTTAAACCCAGCTGTCAATCTGCAGTCAATCTTACGTCACTCTGTAGGTTCCAATCTTCCACACTATTGAAACACTCTTATAATACTCCGAATCAAACAAAACTGCATCTTTTGGAGGAAAATAAAACATGTTTTGGCCAATTTTCACGCTAGCTCTTTCTTTGCATGTTAAGGCAGTTGGCTAGATTCGAGGCTGACAAAATTTATGGCTTTATAAGTATTTAGAACCCACGGGAGAAAGAACAAATCTTTCCTCCCTAGACACAAAAAACGGAGGGGCTTTTCCATTAAACCTTCCCCCTAGGTAGAAATACACTTTGAAAAAGGGCGTCCAAAAGGCCTGGGTCAAAATAACTTCCTTAAAAACTGCACCTTCGGGATGAAAGTCTTGTGCTGGAATGGAATTGGGGCTTCCTAGCCAACACTGCAGCTGAAAGAGTGGTGGGCTCGGTAGATGCAAAGGAGATTCTGCTCGACCTCCTCCCCTTTGTATTACCCCCCCCATCCCGGGGGCTCGCCTGCCATTCCCTACAACTTCCCCAAATCTCATTACATGAATAGAATAGTTTTTAGCTCAGGGTTGAACTGTAGTGTCCACGGTGCTCTCTGAGCTTGGAGACCTCTCATTACCAAACTAGGCAACGTCATCAGCGTCAGCCAATAGTGCGCCTGCAAGAAAGCCACCAAGCTCAGCACAAAGGAATTCTCCCCCATCCCTCTACACACAAACACACATTATCTGAACCTGCTGCTAATCCAATCTCGGAGCAGAGGTCGGTACCTGGAGCAGCCATGCCTGTAGGAGATGCAATTTTATTTTTTAAAATGTTCGTGCTTTCTGAGCCGAAGCGAAACGAGAAGGAGGAGTGCATACCGCACGCCCCAAAAAGACACAGTGCTGGGAGAAGCGGTGGCTTGCAGGGCACCTGCATGAATTTGCTGGAGGGCTCCCATTTCTCCTCAATTTTATTTAAAAAAGTATCTAATGGAGGAGGAAAGGCAGGGTTAGGGTCAAGAGAGCTGCTCCGGGAAGTTTGGAGGGGGGTGGGAAGAGCTGAGACTTGCTCAAGATTTAACTGTGCATGGGGCCAACCCTTGGCAATGGCACCACGAAGGCCCACTGATTTCTAATTTCGCAATTCAAAAGTACCTTTGGTGATTCTGTGTCTTGTCTGTCTGTCTGTCTCTGTCAGCTAGGGTGAGTGGAGCTAGGCCTTCTGCTTGCCTGCCGACAGAACTCCTCAAACCTGAACCCAGACTGCTCAAAAAAGGTCTTTCCTTCTTTCCTTCTGAGGAGAGAAAGGCGGAATTTTTTAAAAGAACCAAACGTTTACCTATTGTTCTGTCTGGGTGCCCCCAGACTTCAACACCAACTGGAAAAAGCAGCCAGACATGCTGGTAAAAGCAAAAGCACTTTATAGTTTGAAAAACAAACACAGAGAAAAACCTGTTCTTCCCAACAGGCAGGCTATGAGACTTCACAGCAGAGTCCTGATGGCCAGACAATACAGCAGACTTCTTGCTGGCACACCCACCACTGTAGAGAATAAGACCCACACCTTTTCCCCCCAAGGTTTCAGTATTCAAAGTCACAAACCAGAATTCCAAGACGCCAAAGATCACAGCCAGGTCCCAGGACTCCCAAAGATAATACTCCACAAGCCAGGAAGGGTGGGTCTGCCTTTTCAGCCTTTCCAGAGAGCACCACACCCAAACCCAGCTGTTGCCTCTTTAGTGCTGAAAGTACCTGGCTAATTGTCCCCTTCGTTGTGTTGCTCTTCTCTGCCGGAGATCGATTATTGCTTGTGCATTTTCATCTAAGGAATCCAGGCTGCTTGCTGGGGAGAGCTCCCTCTCAGGGGACTCTGGCTGTCCTCCCTCTCCCTCAGCCTGAGATTCCTCCTCCCTGTCTGCCTGAACCTCCTGTTCCTCATCCTCCCCCTCTGAGCAGGAAGCCGGCAGAGAATCAGCCGTTCCCTGAGGGGCCTCAGACGGAATCACAACACCTATCAGCCATTACATTCACCACCCTGGACCAATGTTCCCCTTCAAGGCCTTAGGAAAAGGGCAGCAAGGTTGGGAGAAATGAACCTCATTTTTTATAAACCTCAGACCTACGCTGACCTCCCAGGAGGGGAGGGGGGAAAACCCCTCCTATATTCCCAGACATCCTCCTGCCTTCTTTCTTCGGGCGTCTTTTCCATTTAGGTAGGCACATAAACTACGTTATTTCTAACCCAGAGCCATGCTGCCGAACAAGCAAACATCTGCCAAGGAACACAAAAAAATCGCAGTGATTCAAGAAAGGTTGAGTCAGCAGCAAAGACCCGGATTGTCAGAATCCTGGACTGAGTCTAGAATTTCTTGCCAGCCTTGGGAATCCCAAGCAAGAGCAAGGCAACTGGCCTGGAGCTTTCCAAAGCAGCCTGCTTTCCTGCCCAAAAAGTCTTCGGTGATTCTTCCAACCCAGCAAGAGTAACTGGGGAGTATCCTCATCCACCTTTAGGAGAAGACTGAGCAAATGGCAAGGGGCTCAGACCCCGTTTGAGGGATGTCTCGGATTCAAAAAACCAAGGTGGTTACTCTGCCAAATGGGATTTCCTTGTTTTTGAATGGTAAGCTGTCTTCAGTTACCCAGAATGGCTGACTACAATCTAATAAAACACACACACACACACAGCTTGAAAGAGAGGCAAAGCCAAGCCTCTCACAACTTCCATGCCCAAATGTTATTTGCCACAAGAGATCGGATTAATTGCTATTTGCAAACTTGCATAGCGGGGCAGAACACAATTAATTAGCTGACGATTACAGCTTTGAAGGGGCCGGGCTGCATCCCTCGCCCCACCTTAGATCTGGAGGGAAGCCGGCTCCTGACCAACCAACCAACACCCCCCCAAAAAAATAGATGAGTCCGCGAGAAAAAAGCTGGTAAGACCGCCACCTTCTCCTTGCTATAGATGGGTTTATTATACGCCATTTTCCCCTAACTGTTGAAGTTTGGATTAGCTCCGACTGGGTCGCAGGCTTCTGGGAATCCGAGCGACTGGGCCACACACAAATTGAATCGATCAATCAATCAATGAACTCCTAGTAGCCCTTAAATTTGTTCATCCGGTCTAAACGACACGGGGAGGGGGAAGGACTCAATAGAAAGCCTGCTTCGGTCCTTAGCCATAGTTTCTTGGAAAGGTTGCTAATTGTGGCAGAATAGCAAATATTTTTAAAAGCATTTAAACCTGCTGCTCAATTCATCAAAGGCACCTTTTTTAATCCAGTTAAAAGGCTTTTTAATTGATGATCTGGGCCGTTGCTACCTTTCTGGGGGAATTAAGTCTACTTTCATGCAGCAAGAGTCACTTCTGAGTAAAACCTTGCCCACCCTCTGACCCACAACGGAAGCTCTACTCGCCAATTTGAGTATTGGGGGGGGGGGATAAGAGAAAGGGACAAAAGGAGAGCAGAGCATTGAAATTTACCCAAACCCAGATTTCTCCTGATGTTACCGGGGTTTTTTTATTCCTGTGGCAATACACCTTCTGTAACTCCTCCTCCTCCTCCTTCTCCTTCCCAGTTCTGTCCCTTTGCTGGAATTTCAATGGGCGTGCTTGGCTTGGAAGAATTACACCAGCCAGATGCTTTGCCACTTGGCTTTCTTGCCAAAAGAAGGCGTTAGGGTGTGTGTTTGTGGGGGGGGGGGTTTGCGTGCACACAAAGGCTTCACAGGTAGCTCCCAGCTGCAGCTTGAGAGGTGCAGGGCGATGCAGCTGGGGCTGAGGGCAGGGCACCTCAGCATCTCCCTTGGCACAGGTTGCTCTTACACCCACGCCAGGCGAGCCAAAGCGTTTTGTAACAGCCTGGGAACTGAGAGAGGCTGTGGGGTGCAGCGCAACACCTCCAGAAGGGCCCCTTTGCCCAGGAAAGGGGCTTGGCTCATCTTCGGAGGGGAGTGGGGACAAGGCTGAAGGCCTGCCACCAAAGGGCCACTCCACAAAAGTAATTAATTTGTGCATTATTTCACGCGTGGCACAGACTACAGAGGCAGGCAGGGTAGAACATCTCCAAATATTTCTCAGAAAATTTCTAGGAACTCGGCTCTGCCCTTCAGTCATCCTTCTCCTGCCTACCTGCCTGGGTGCGAGCCGCGAAACTACCGAAAAATACCACTAACCCAGCCTCCGCCAGGAACTCCTGCTCTGGAATTGGGGACCTGGAGAAATCTGTGGGGCCCAGACAGACAACAAGTATTGCCACCCGCTTGGGCAAATGCCAAGGGGGGGAATAGACAAGAATGCCTTCAAAAAAGATAGAATATCAGAAGGCAAATCTAACATAGAAACGCAATAAACAAATTGTGTCGATGCAACATTTGGTAGAGAAAAAAAAATTAAATCCAGAGGGGGATTAAGGCCAAGCCGGCTGCTTTCTTCAGACGCTAGAGAGTTAAAACTTGTGGAAGGGACTTAGAGAAGTTGGCGTTGAAGGCCACCACGTTCAAATCATTTCAAAGTTTGATCTGAATACGGTTCTTGGGAGATTGGGAGATGTGACAAACTCCAAAGCCGGCACCGTTTACAGTTTTGGGGGGAAACACAACCAGAACGAAGGCTAAAAAATCACTGCGTAAAGTCAACTCAATCTCCTGGAAAAAGCGAACTTAAATTAGCGAGAACTTCAGGGGTGCCCGACCTGACTGGAATTACTAAATCAGCCCCCAATGAAAAATTGGAGGGAGGGGGGGGGAGAGGGATTTCCCTGCAGAATGAGGGCAAACCCTGAAAACAGGACAGGCCAATTTTACAGAAATTGATCTCTCTTTCTGATATTAAACAGGCCATTTCACATCGAATGGGTTTGCTGTCTTAAGGAGTCCTGTTCCCACTCTGTGTTTTACGCCACAGGAGACCCGGGAGCCGACTTTGGTTGGGAGATGCTCTCTGCTGCTCAAGGAATGTCTTGCTTTGGGACTTTTCCCCCCACAAGGAAAGTCAGGGCTGAGAAAACATTGCACAGGTCACCCCCCAAAGTCAAGCAAAGTCGGAGCCCTTCCTGGCAACGTGTGTGTTTGTGTGTGTGTGAATGGCCAGAGTGGGGGGGGGGGGGCTGCTGGCTTTCAAGGCCAGGCAAATCCCAGCATGAAAAAACCCCACTATGGAAATGACACTATTCCACTTCCTCTTTGGCAGGAAAGAAAACAAATTAAACAAATCCAAATAAACGTGAGGGTTTTGAGTCAGCAGCCAGGGATCCTTGGGGAGGCCAGCCCCATCCTTTTGGTGATGACCCAGGGCTCACCGTGTCCCCCTCCCCAAATGCCAACACTGAGTACCAGCAACAAAGCTCTCCAGGATTCACAAAAAGAAACAGGGCAGGGCAACAGGTAACCAGATGGGGAGGTCTCTTTGGGCATCACCCCCTCTTTTGAAGGTGTGCCACCTGGGCACGGAGGGCTGGCCCACTTGGGGGATATGGGAGGGGGCAAAAACCAGATTCGAGCCCTCTGAGCCCAAGAGTTTTGGATCCCTCCATCCGAGAGGAAGGACCTGTGATGATGCCAAGGCTCCTCGTGCCACAAGGGCAGCTGCGAAACTTACAAAAATAACGCCTAGCTGAGAAAGAACGGGATAATCTCCTTTTCTAGAAGAGCCCTCGAGCGAGCGAGCGAGCTTCTGCCCCATTTCAAATATTTTTACCTTATTTGGGTGACAGATATTATTTTTCTAAGGAAAGGGGGAAAAATAGAGCTGGACTTTCTCCTCCAGCCTCCTCCGATTTCGGGGGGGGGGGAAGAGGAGGGAGACAGGCAAAGCCAAATGTCCTTCAGGAGGGAATGTACCCCAGCTATGTTAAGGGCCATTAAACCACCAGGAAACAACAGGCTGAAATTCAACTGATGCAGCACAGAGCGTAACAACTGGATTGAATGTCGTCCCCGGCAGCTGTAAAGAGGTGCAGGGACAAAGACCAAATTTCTCCTCCATTCAGCCAAAACCACATCGCAAAGAGGGGAGGCTCATTGTTTTAAAAACAAAACAACACACGGCCAAGGTTTTAAAACCTGGTATAGCACAACAGCCACACCTGCAGCTTGGCAGGATAGGAGTCGGGATGCAAACGTTACAACCTAAACTTAAGACTTTATGTTTGTGGGTAGGTCACACACAAATACACACACATCATAAAAAGAATCAAGCGAGCGACACTTTGAATACCTGGCTTTGTTTCCACAAACTCCTCCAAGAAATTGTGTGGTTTGAGCTTAGCCAATTGGCATCCGCGGTTTATCTGGAGTTTATCAACCGTGGTTTATCGTTTCCCCCCTTGCAGCAAAGGCCAATTTCTATGCCAAAAAAAAAAAAGAGTAGGGGAGGCAATAACAGCAGAGAAATGACCCCCCCCCCCCAATGCAGGTGTTTCAATAACCAGCCTTGGTCCTGAGGACAAATTAAACTCAGTTGAATAAATTCAAAGGAGTCAGTCACTCTTTTTCAGCCCCAATCTACCTTACAGGGTGGTTGTAAGGGTAAAAAAAGAAGAGCAATCAGCAGGTGCCTTTGAGTCCTGCAACAAATGGGCAACCTATATATCAACAAACGAAGATTTATGCCTGGAATGCAAGAGTTCCTAGTGGGCAATAAAGATTATTATTATTATATACTGCTCAAAAAATAAAGGGAACACTCAAAGAACACACCCTAGATCTGAATGAATGAAATATTCTCACTGAATACTTTGTTCCGTACAAAGTTGAATGTGCACAACAGCATGTGAAATTGATTGTCAGTGTTGCTTCCTAAGTGGACAGTTTGATTTCACAGAAGTTTGATTTACTTGGAGTTATATTGTGTTGTTTAAGTGTTCCCTTTTATTTTTGGAGCAGTGTATAATAATAATGAAGGGAGTTGGGTGGCATATATATGTATGTATGTGCATGTATATGTATATTATTTTTATGTATTAATAAAGATTTAACAGTATAGATATAATCTTAAATAAAGAATTTAAGAAGTAATGTTGACAGCTTAAGCGTGGGAATATATTCAGTCTTTTAAAGTAGGAAGGAAGGAAAGAAGTGAAGGAGAGGGAAGTAGGAAGGGGGAGAGAAGGAGTAAGAAGGTAGGTAGTGGAGAAGGAGATGGAGAGAGGGGAGCGTGATTGATTAGACTGATTAGTAACAGCAAGACTAGATGTAAAAATAAGTTATTGAATTCTGATTGATTTGAAAATGTATATATCATTGATATATTCTAAAGGATATGTATTTATGCATGTATAGAAATTGTGGAGAAAAAAACTTTTTTAAAAAAAGGCAGCCTATATATCAACCAAGAAAGATTTATATCTGGAATGCAAGAGTTTCTAATGGGAAACAAAGCTTATGATTATTATTATTTTTAAAAAACCCTCCCTGCGCAATATAATCGGCCGCCTAGTTCTAGCTGACCACTTTCCCATCTACGATTTGACCTGACTTACAAATATGCTTCACTTCGCAGAATGACATTCAAGGCTCAGCTGTACGAAAGGGCCCTGCTGTAATTATTGAGCACCAAGGTCTTCGGAAAACAAACTCGTGAAATTGGGATTATTATTATTATTATTTACAATCAAGGAAAACAGCAATATGCAAACAGCCAAAGCAAAAGGCTGCTTCTGCGTAAAAATAAAGTAAAATTAAAAAATAAAATCGAAGGTCAGAAACCAAGGTTGGTTTCTCATTTCGAGCAAAATTTAGATTGCGGGGACATTTCTGATGATTTTAATAATTCATCTGCAGGACAGCCTGTGCCTTAAATTGGTCTTTTCCAAGAGGAGAAAAAGAGATACAGGCCAACTTAAACCCCCCCCCCCCTTCTCTTAAAAAAAAGCCCCGTTCGGTTGGATCTTTTAATAAACCACTTCACAATCAAGGGGAAAAAACCCCAAGATTATCAAGTTCACCAGCTGGTTTGCCCTCAACTTCCAATGTGACTTTGCCTCGACTTTGCCTGCCGTTCAATTTTTCACCTGGGCTGGCCTAGCTTTTTCTCTTTTTTAAAAAATTACGATGCCAAATGCTTTAAAAAAGTCAAATTGTTTTCCCTGCTCCTCCTCCGTTGTCCCCTCTTCTGCTTGTTTGAACCTGTTGTTTGTATCTGACAAGGATTCTTGGCTGGCGAACAAGAGGGGAGGTGGGCGGGTGGTGGAATCTGCAGAAAGTGCTTTCGAGCCCTCTTTAAAAAAAATTGCCCTCTTTTAGCAAAATATAACGTTCCTCGTGGACATGAAAGGAGCGAGGGAGACTCAACGTCTTTTCATCCATTTAAGGAAGGAGAAATCACCACATTCAATAACAGGTCTAAATACAGTAATAGAACAGTCCCTTCTCTTCTTTCTCTCTCTCTCTTGCGTGCCCCCCGTAAGCCAGGATATGTCACCTTGTACCAGGCGTGGGGGTGGCAGCGAAGGGGGGGAGGGAGAAGAACAGCCATTCACCCCATTTTTCTCCAAGAGGAGTTCTGTGGAAAGGAGACCACCTTCACCTAGGCTGCCCTCTAAGCCCAGAATTTGCAAGAAGCAATCAGAAATTATTCTGCCTTGCTTGCTGGCTAGCCCCAGCTGGCTGTCTGAGCCTCGCGCAGAGTGCCTACAACCCGAGCTTTGGCACGTCAAGGCCAGCCTTTTGCACGGGTTTCGGTTTGGGGGTGGAGGGAGGAAAACCTTGGGAGTCCCCGTGGAGTTCGTCTCTGCCAGTCAAAAGGAGACAGATGCGAAATCAATGGCCCGGGAATCTGACCCGCCACGCGGCCGCTCCATCCGTTGTTCCTAAATATAATCTGAAGGGGGGGGAATCAAATATTAAATTTGAGGGGGGGGTCTCTGGCTTTAAAGGATTTCCCCCAAGTAATTATTGGATCGGTTGGCTCCTGGGTTGGGTTTTCTTTTTAAATACGCTTCCCACAATCTCCCAGCCAGAAATTTGCTTTTTACAGTTCTGTCTCAATCTGGCGCTTAGATTAGGAGCTGTGTGGTAGAGCCTCTTTCCTTGCACACAGTTGCATGTGTGTGTACACACACACACAAACACACAGATTTCATTTCCCCTTGCACACGTCTTCAAGGTGTGATAAATTTAAAGAGACTCGTACTTGGATTCCCCCAACAAGTAAACTGGGTGGGTTACTTTGCTTTTTCGAGAGGAAAGGACACCATCAGGAGAAGCTGTTTTACAGACAGAATTGAGAAGCCGCCAAAGCCACCTGTAGCAGCCCTAGCCGAACCACAATTTAACAACAGGTGAGTGAGTGGATGGTATCAGATTTAACTTTGGCTCACCAACTAAGCAAGGTTCTGAAAGGACCGTTGAAATTTACCTGAACGGTCTTCTCGATGCACTGCGAGGAGAGTCCAACATGGGTGATACTTCAGCCTGATTGGTTAGGGACTGAGTTAAATTATAATATTAATTAGCTCCGCCCTGTAGCCACCCCCTTATAGCTCAGTCAATAAAAACGAAGGAGTAGTGCAACTAACACAACTTTATTAACTCAACTTCAACAAAAAACTGAGCCCCTGGGCCAAATGGCCGGGTTGGGTTTGGACTCTCCTCGCAGTGCATCGAGAAGACCGTTCAGGTAAGTGTCAACGGTCCTTCTCCAATGCACTGCTGCGGAGAGTCCAACATGGGATATACCCAAGATTACGATACCAGGGCGGGAGAAGGCTGGACCAGGGGCGTATGGGAATCACACACCCTCTGCAGCACTCTTCGGCCAAAGGCCGCATCCAAGGACCCGAAGGAGTCCAGTTTATAATGTTTTATGAACGTATTCGGAGTGGCCCAGGTCGCAGCTCGGCAGATGTCTTCTAAAGGCGCCTGGGTGGACCACGCCGCAGAAGTCGCAGCACTCCTTGTGGAGTGAGCCGTAATGTTCTCAGGTACTGTCCTTGACCGTGAGGTGTAGGCTGTAATAATACATGACGTCACCCATCGACTAATCGCCGTAGAAGATACCTTAGCACCCATCGTAGATGTCGCGAAGGACACAAATAAGGCCTCTGTTTTACGGAAATTAGCCGTCCGGCGAACATAGATTTTAAGCGTCCGACGCACGTCTATCTTGTGCCAGCGCAACTCCAGCGGATGGTTACCTCGTGCACAGAAGTCTGGCAGAACAATATCCGTTGATCCATGGAAGAAGGTGTTGACCTTAGGCAGGAATGTCGGGTCAGGTCGTAAAACCACTCGATCCTGGTGAAAGAGGCATAGGTCTGGCCTTACCGAAAGAGCCGCCAGCTCAGACACCCTTCTGGCCGAAGTGATGGCCACTAGAAAGGCCGTCTTAAAGGATAAAAGTCGTAAAGGAATATTGCGGAGAGGCTCAAATGGAGGCGCCGTCAGGGTATCCAACACAAAGGGAAGATCCCATGATGGAAACCTGTGCACCGTCTGAGGCCGTATATTGGCTGCTCCCTTGAGAAAATCTCTCACCCACGGGTGATGAGCGATTGCTCTCCCTTCCTCCAGCTTGATGATGGTGGAAATAGCCGCCACCTGTCTGCGCAGGGTGTTGGGGGCGAGACCCCTGTCTAGCCCGGCCTGTAGAAAGGATAGAATGTGTCTTACCGATGCTGATTGTGGATCTGCTCCAGTGGTAACGCAGAATTTGTGGAAAGCCGACCAGGTGGACTGATAGATCCTTGTCGTTGAAGGCCTACGAGCCGCTTGTATGGTGGAAATCACCGCTTGTGGAAGCGCTGCTGCTCTCAATCTGTCCCCCTCAAGCGCCAGGTGGCAAGCTTCCACCATTGGGGATCCGGATGGTAGACTGATCCCTGGCTGAGTGAGACAATGTTGATCGGGAGTCGCCATGGCGGTGTGATTGACAGGTCCATTAAATCCGCAAACCATGGGCGACGCAGCCAATAAGGGGCGATGAATATCACTTCGGCCCTCTCTGCGATTATTTTGGCCACTGCTCGGTGGATGAGGCACACTGGAGGGAACGCATACAGTAGGCCGTCTGGCCATGAGCTCCTGAGGGCATTGATCCGCTCGGCTCCCGGAGAAGGGAATCGAGAGAAAAAGCGACGCAGGTGTGTGTTTTCTGCCGTGGCAAATAGGTCCACTAGAGGAGTCCCATACCTCCTTGCCACCGCCTGAAACGCCTGTTCTCCCAAACGCCACTCGGCTGGTAGGAGCGTGGACCTGCTGAGCCAATCTGCCTGCACATTGTCCACCCCCGAGATGTGCTCTGCCCTGATTGAAAGCAGGTATGTCTCTGCCCATGAGAAAAGAATATTCGTTTCTCGCATCAGCCTGGCTGACCTCGTCCCTCCTTGGTGATTTAAGTGGGATCGAGTCGCCACGTTGTCGGTGAGAATTAGTATGTGAGTGTCCTGATACTCCTGGAAGAATGCCTGAAGGGCTAAAAATACCGCCCTTAATTCCAGAAGGTTGATATGGCTGTCCGCTAGCTCTGCCATTGTCCACACCCCTTGAGCGACTTGAGTCTCTGAGTGCGCCCCCCAGCCTCTGAGGCTCGCATCCGTGGTGATAACCACCTCCCTTTGTTTCAGGAAGGGGGAGCCTCGAAGAAGCGCGGACAAGCGCCACCATGGGAGGACTTCATGACACTCCTTGGGATTGAGACCAGACGCTGGGAGTGGCTCGATCGACTCCGTTGGTACGGGAGGAGGAACCACTGCAGGGGTCTGGTGTGGAATCTGGCCCAAGGGACAATATCGATGCAGGAGACAAATGACCCTAGTATCTGTGACAGCAAGGCTAGGGTCACTCGCTCCTGATGGTAAAGAAAGTTTACCATGTTCCGAATCTTCAGTTTGCGTTCGTCTGAAAGGAAGACCTTGCCCACTTGAGAGTCTATCACTGTTCCCAAATGTTGTAGACGGGTAGTGGGAGTTAGATGACTCTTTGGAAAGTTGACTGTAAAGCCGTGGTCCTCCAAGGTCTGAATTGTCAACTGCAGGTCCGTTCGAGCTCTCTCTAGAGTTCTTGACAGAATGACGATATCGTCCAGGTACGCCATAAGGCGTACCGAACTGGATCTCAGTGAAGCTGTCAGGATGTCCAGGAGTTTGGTGAACGTCCTGGGCGCTGATGACAACCCGAACGGCATTGCCCGGTACTGGTAATGGTGTTCGTTGATACAGAACCTGAGGTATTGCCGATATTCCGTGTGTACAGGCACATGCAGGTAGGCCTCCTTCAAGTCTATGGAGGTCATGAAATCTCCCCTCCTGATGCAAGAAAGTATTGTGCGGAGTGAGTGCATTTTGAACCGGACATACCGGACGTATACATTGAGCTGCCTCAGGTTCAGGATAAGCCTGCATCCCCCCGATGCCTTGGGTACCACGAATACCACTGAGTAGTATCCGTGTCCTCTTTGGTTCAAGGGAACCGGCTCTATGGCTCCTATGTCTTCCAGGTATAGTACCTCCTGCTGCAAGAGGGCTCTCTTGTGGGGGCAGGCGATCCAAGGACATTGAACGAAACGTTGGCGTGGCAAACAGAGGAAATTGAGCTTGAGGCCCAGAGAAACAGTGTTGATGGCCCAAGTATCCGTGGTTGAGTTTTCCCAAACTGAGGCAAATGCTTGTAGTCGGCCTCCGATAGGAATCTCTGTGATGCAGTCACTTTTGACCACGGAATCCCTTCTGGTTTGCATTCCCAAAGGGCTTCCTGGCTTGTTGATATTGCCGCCCTCGGTTTCCGTAGCCGCCTCTGTTGCTCCGGAACGTATTCTGGTTGTATCCTCCTGAATACGGCCTTGGATTTTGTGTGCCCGCCGTAGCAGGCTCCTGGCGAAAGGGCTGCCTGCGGTAGAAAGGTGCCTGGCGACGATCTGCGCGCCTAGCTGATTTAGGTAGCACCTTCTTCTTGTCCTTATCCTCTATAAGAACCTTATCTAACGCCTGGCCAAACAGTTCGGAACCATGGAAAGGGGCAGAAGCAAGACGCCATTTGGACTTGGCGTCAGCTTGCCAGGATCGCAACCAAAGTAACCTCCTAGATGAGAGAGTGGCCGCCATCGCCCGTGAAGCGAACCTGGTTGCGGTCAGAGTGGCATCCGCCAAGAACTCTGACGCTAGTATTAGCTTGCTTATATCTTGCCGTAGGCGCCCCTCGTCTGGTCCTACCCTGGTCTGCATTTCTTGCAACCAGAGGATACAGGCCCTGTTGAAGAATGAGGCAGATGAAGCCGCTCTCAGGGCCCATGAAGCCATCTAGTGGGTCTTGCGTATAAGCGTTTCGGCCCTCTTGTCGTCAGGTTTTAATCCTTCAGCGAGTTCTGAAGGAACCAACGCATTTGAAACTAAGCTGGCGACCGGCTGGTCAATAGTCGGGAAGGCCAGCAAGTCCTCAATTTCAGGGTCGAAGGTGTACATCTTCCGGTCTAGCATGGAAGGGCCCTGTGCTGCAGCCGGTTGTTGCCACGGTCTCTTGATGTTTTCTAGAAATATCTGGGAAGACGGAATGTGGCACGATTCTGGTTGCGGCTCCGTAAACAAGCGTACTGCTGGTTGTAGGCCAGCTGTTGCTTTGGTGGGTTTAGACGAGGCAGACAAGGCGGCCACCTGTTTCGCCTTTCTCAGCAGGATGTCATACAATGCTGGTTTGAACAGCATTGCTGAAGCAGGTTGCTCCGGAGGAGGCCCCTCATCCTCCGACAGCTCACACTCATGGTCTGTATCAACTTCCCCTTCATCCATTTCAGAGTCCATTGGGAAGGAAGAAGCCGGTGGGACTGACCAGAGATCTCTTCTGGGTGGCCTTGTTTGCTGTCCAGCTGGTTTCTGAGACCCCACAGCCATGCCTTGAGTATAAGTACTGGTTAGCATTTCCTGCAATGCAGGAGGCATAGACTGCCAAGTTTCATTCACTCTCAGCCCCGCTGCTGATGGGGTGAAAGTAGCAGATGGTAGTTGGGCCCCACATGTAGATTGAGGTGGCTGGTATACATAACCTCCTAACCCCCATGACTGGGGTAGGGGTAATTCAGGCCTATGAGGTGCTTCACTGGGTTGTGCCACAGGCTGCCTCCCTGGTGAAAGTTCAATGCTGTGCACCGATGCCTCAGAACCCCTTTGAATCCCTGGGGAGCATCCAGGCAGCCATTGCTGTAATGTTGGCTGTATAGGGGCCATGGTTTGAGGAGGAGGCGAGTGATTCAGCGAGGCCTGCCTTTGGGCGGCCTCCAGCTGCGCTTCAAGAGCTTTAATCTTCCTCTCTGCTTCCCTCAATGATGAAGAAGAGGCCTTATTTTTGGGCTTGGAAGTCTGAGCCTTGGCAGTTGACTTCGGAACCTCCTCTTTCCCAGTTAAAGAGTCAGTGCTGGCTGTTTGATCTGCCATTTCAGTAATAATGCTACTCACAAAGCCTGAGACGTAATTAGAGCGCTCCAATCCTCCACTAGCTCTCTGTCTCCGAGTGAAAACAGCGAAAAATGGCGCTGACAGAGGTATTTGTGGGCGTGTATGCCCTCCTGTCAATTTTGACAGTTCAAAATGGCGGGCGCTATGTTTCTGGCGCGAAAGTCACCTCCCTAAGGGAGTCACGCCATCCCAGCCTCTATTGGGCTGCCCCCTGACTGCTGAGGCAGTTAAACTGCCTGCTGCTTTAAATCGCGGCTTTTTTTCTTCAATCGCCGAAGCCGCAAGCAAAGCGCTCTTCAAAAAGCCGACAAACAGCTGTTCGTCGGTCTTTTTAAAACTGCCGCCGAATTCGGCGGTTTCCTTTTGGCGCGCAAGAGAGAAGCCTCGGGAATATCTCCTTAACGGCTTGGAGGGCGCCAGCGGTGAGCTCTAAACAATGAGGGAAGGGGGTGGGGTGCCTCTGAGGCAACTGTACCTTCACCCCTCCGAGCTCGGTGAGGTTTGGCCACGGAGGCCAGGGACCTCAATTCATCCAAACGGCTCTGAAGATAACCACTAGGCATTATGGATAGGGGTATGGCCACGGAGGTCAGGCACCCTGCCTATGGAGAGCCGTGTCTCTGGGCTGTGCCCTCGGAGGGCAGGGGCCCTGAGGCGGTAAATGGTTGCAGGCTATACCCACGGAGGGTAGACACCTGTCTCTTCTTGTCATCTTCTGCATCTATAGAGAGAAAGACAAAAAGGAGAAAAGACATTATTTTATTACAGAAATATATTAAATATATTAATTTAAATTAATTTAAACACTATATGTTCAGTGGAAAAAACTCTAGTCCCTATCACTACGATTGAGTTTTTAAGACTGAGCTATAAGGGGGTGGCTACAGGTCGGAGCTAATTAATATTATAATTTAACTCAGTCCCTAACCAATCAGGCTGAAGTATCACCCATGTTGGACTCTCCGCAGCAGTGCATTGGAGAATATACAAACTTACAATGATGGTTGAGTATGAAACCGAGTTGCATCCTGGCAGACCAACACACATCAGCCTGGCTAATTTAAACACACACAATTTTTTTATAGCCCCAGTCCACCGCCTTGTGTAGGCACAAAACCCACAAATTCTTTGTCATTGGTACCCTGATTTATACCGCCTTGTTTTCTAAGATTATCCAGAACCAGAAGAAATGAAACCACAGGGTTAAAGGAGAAATTAATGAAAGAGAAGGTCTCTGTAAAGGAAGAGGGTGGGATTCCAGCTCTTGAGACCAAAACAATCGTATTACTTTCTGATGGACCCAAAAGTGACATAATGCCCCCCTCCTCAAGATTTGCTCCTTTTCTCAAGTGTAAACCACCAATAACGGGAGGGAGGGAGGGAGGAAGGAAAGAAGGAAAGAAGGAAGGAAGGAAAGAAGGAAGGAAAAATAAATATATAAACTCCTTTCCTCAAGTGTAAATCACCGATAACGGATGGACGGACGGACGGACGGAAGGAAGGAAGGAAGGAAGGATGGAAGGAAGGAAAGAAGGAAGGAAAGAAGGAAGGAAGGGATAGAGAAAAGAAAAAGGAAGGAAGAAGGAAAGGAAAGAAGGGAAGGAAGGAAGGCAGATATAGACTAGCCACCACCCAGAGTGAAACAGTGGTAACTTATATTTATTACAATTATATACAGTCATATTTTATACTGGAATTCTATACATGGTCACATGGATGAGCATGTTTCGCTGGGTCCTCTCGCTGAGGACGTAGAGCAATAAGAGGAGGCTCGCGATGCTTGTCACTGGTTTTCGAGGCTCTTTTAATGACGGGAATGGAAACCAACACCACGGCGAAACCCGAGGACACGACACCCAGAAACGGGGTTTCTCAAAACCCGCTTTCTTTTCTCCACCCAACCGGGGCCATAGACGGGAGGGCGTTGAGGAAGAAGGGGCTGGGGGGGTCGCACACAGAGGCCCCCATCAATGAGGGAAAGATGGAAATAGCCCCATTGGGGGATCGAGCCCCAGTGGAGCTGAAGCCCCAGCAGTCACCGCCCAGCTCTGCAACGGAAAGAAAATGGCAACAGTGCCAAGCGGGGAGAGGCAAGAACGGGGCCCGTGGAGAGATTCAGGCAGGTCCTAGACCTTCCAATGGCAGAAAAGCAAGAAGTAGGGGAAGAAAGGGGTGCAAGAAAGAGGGCAAGGGGGGTTTTGCCTTGCCCTGAAATCCCCCAATCTTTTGGGCATCAGCAGTTTTTCTGCAAAGAAACCAATTTCGAAGCCGAGAGCGGAATCAAAGCACCCAGGCTCAATGCAATAAATAGAGAAGGGGGATTGAGGATAGCTGGAAGCCCCCACCCCGAGATGGGAGGGCGGGTGAGAATGTGAGGTCCCCACCCCGCCAACGGAAACGTTTGTGCTTGCTTAGGCAACTGGATGGGCAGGAGGTCAGTTGGGGACGGGGGATGAGCGCCACAGATGGAGGCCCGGCTGCAAGAGAGCGAAAGGGGACCTGGAGAGGGCCGGGGGCCTGCAGTAGGGGTGGGGAGGGACAGGGAGGGCCGTCACTTGCTTGGAGTGCGAGATTAGGGCGAACCACAGAAGTGAGGCAAGGGGGCGATCGGAGCCTTGGCGAAGAAAGATCGAGATGGGCGGGGGAGAAGAGGAGGGCTGTGAGTGCCCCGAGCTAGTCAATTTCATTCTCGTTGCTGGCACCTTCGGGCCGCCGCAGCTTCTCCACCTGTTCGTTTATCTGCCCGTCGCCTCCTCGCCGATCCTCTGTCTGGACATCCTCTTCATCCGGACGGTTGTCCTCTTCTTCTTCCTCCTCCTCCTCTTCCTCCTCTATACGGGCCTGCTCCTCCCGCTTTTCCTCTTCACCTTGCACCTCCATCCGCACCTGGCCCGTCAGGTCAATTACCGCCTCCCCTTCTTCCGTGGGGCTCAAGAGGTGGCAGCCCACCTTGGTCCCTTCGGGGCTGTGGTTTTCCTTGACGGGCGAAGGGGAGCTGGACTCGTTGCTGACCGGGCTGATGTCACTGCTGGTGTTGTGGTTGTTGGTCACTGGGTTGGAAGGGGAAGCAGGCTTCACCGGGATTTGCCAGGAGAGGATTTTTGGGGCTGATGGCGAAGGAGGAAACTGCCTTCTGAAGAAGAAATGAGAGAAAAAGGAACAGGTTGCCTTTTTTTAAAGACAGAAAAAGGAAATAATTTTCTGGGATGGACGCTATTCAAGCACTCCTATGGCTAAGAATCCAATCACAATAGTCAGGGTCAACTACGCACGCACACACAAAGACACACAAACACTTTTTTACAGCTTCCAGAAAAGGGCATCTATAGGCCTTTAAAAGAAAAATGTGATGTTGGAAACCGACTGCTAGTTAAAGATCTCTGACACTGACCGGGTCCTCTCCAAATGCCTGGGCTGGAGCAGAGGAAAGAAAGGGCCACTCAATTGGAGAATGGATAGCAGGCAGTTTCCTGTGTCTGGGAATCCGGGAAGGAGGGGTGGATCATCTCAAAAGACGCCATCTACAAGTGGTCCTTGACTTACAACTATTTGTTTAGTTTAGTGACCATTTGAATGGCACTGAAAAAAGTGACAGGATGATTTTTCACACTTCAGACTTTTTTCAGCTTCCCCCTGATCAAGTGATCGAAATTTCGAAAGTCTTCCCACAAACAAAGTTAACAGGGAAGTCCAATACAATTTAACAACTTGTGTTACCAAGAAAGGTCGTGGACTGAGGCAAACTCCCTTAACAACAGTCTTGTTCAGAAATCTGGCACTGTCATAAGTCAGGGAGCTCCCTGTACTTATTTAGGGCTTTAGAAATTTCTGGATCACAGATCCCCATTCCCCAAAGGTCATACAAGGGAGGTCTTTGCTACCAACCCCCCTGGGATGTCGTACAGCAGCAAACTCCTCTGAAGTCTGGTACCGGTTCTATGAGTCTGCTTCTCGCCCCTGCGTGCATGAGGCACACTCATACAACGCTAAAAAAGGAACATTTTGAGGCTATTGTTAAAGAAAAAATGCAAAAGGAGAGACTGAGTGAAACATGAATGGCAAAAAATTAAAGCGTTTTTTTTAAATAACATAACTAAAGGTGGGAGGAGAATTCGCGGTGCCGTGCAATTTCCTGCTAGAAAGCAGGAAATCCAACGATTTTGCGCATATTGCGCATCGCAACTGATCGTCGCCCAGCCAATAGTCAGAAATACCGATTTGCCTGAACCGGTAGCATTTTTTTTTAACTACCAGTTTGAGAGAACAGGTCTGAGCCAATCGCATTTCACCCCTGACGTTGTGAGCAAAAAGTAGGCTGCTCTGAGCCAGAGCGACTTTACAAACTTTATTTGCCAGGCTGGGTTCAGCGGCCAACTCGTTGCGCCCAGCCCACCGGGGGACAATCTAACAATTTCAACCTTGGTGGCACAGTGGTTAAGAGTGCAGTACTGCAAGCTGCTTCTGCTAACTGCTAGCTGTAGTTCACCAATTCAAATCCCACCGAGCTCGAGTTCAACTCAGCCTTCCATCCTTCCGAGGTGGGTCAAATGAGGACCCAGATTGTTGGGGGCAAGAGGCTGATTCTGTAAACCGTTTAGAGAGGGCTGTCAAAGCACTATGAAGCGGTATGTAAGTCTAAGTGCTATTGCTGATTTAAATTTATTTATGTTAAATAAAATTTAAAAATAAACACTTTATTTTTTGTCATTCACGTTTCGCTCGGCCCTTCCTTTTGCATCCTTTCTTTAACGCTTTTCAGCATTGCTTTGTTGTATTAGTCTAAGTTCTTGCATTGCAGCGAGTGGTCTTAGAGGCCGTGGTAGGCTCACATCATAGGGCTAAACTCATTTCAGGACATCCAGCCAATTTCTAACTGACCTTGGAGCGTTTCCTTCCTCAAATGGGGCTTTATTTCTCTTGCTCCAGGCTTCCCTGGAATATCTGGGCACCCCCCCAAAGGTAAGAATCCACCCCCCTACAAAATGCTTTGCCCTCCCCCCAGCCACTCCCAACCTCTGCTGGAAAGGCCTCTCTTCAAATCCCCCCCCCCGCCCTCCTCTGCATGCAGAGAAGGCAAATGCTGCCCCCATCATTCACCAGTATCGTCAATGCTATCAGAAATTCAATTTAAGAGTCTTTTTTCTTGGATCCCGTGACCCGGGCTCTTGGCATTGGAGTGAGGGAGGGCCCCCAGCTCTGTTTATTTATTTTAAGAAATATATTTTCCAAGAGCACTTATCTCCCCAGCTGCATTAGCACACCAGCGCACATCCTCCGGTCCCCACCAACAATAAATGAATTTCTCCTTAATGACAAGATGTCCTCCCGCGGACACACAGATACACCACGGCTGCCCTTGTGCTAGCTCGCCTTGACGCTACCGGCAGGGACTGAATATTGAAATGGGGGTGGGGTGGGAAGGGAGGGGGGTGCTGTCCCGGGGCCCCTCTCTCTCCCCCCCATGGCTCATCAGCGCCACCTTCCTGAGAGAATCGGCGTGATAAAAGAATTTGGCAAATAACAAATGGCCCCTTTCTGATCTCCACACTCCAAGGTGCCTTGAGCTCCTGGAGATGCTGTTTTCGTTTAAATTTATTAAACATTTTTAAAGAAACCGCACTGCAGTTTTTCAGTGTGTGTCGTGTTCCTTCTGGAACAAACTGCACCTTGGACACGCAAAAAAACTAAACCCGGAGAAGCGACAAGTGAAGCACCTCCATATTTGGATACAAGTCCCAATTCTCAACAGCTCCCACTGTCAGCCTGGGATTCTCTCTTCAGTGTGATTGGACCAAATCTCATTAATTACTTTAATTAGAGGGAAACTGTGAGTGGAGGGGGTCCCTGAGGATCATCTACTCTAGCCTAAGGGCTAAGTTAATTAAAGTAATGTAGTGCTGTAGCATTCACTATTTCCTTTGGCCCTCCAGTCAAGCACTCTAGTTGTCCCTTGCTAGGCTACTAGTATCTATGGGTCATTCACATTGCTTGAATTCCTTTGAAAGGGGGCTGGCTGTCCCCACATCTTGTGGTACAGAGTTCCACAGGTGAATTCTGTGTCCTGGGCAGGAGCCCTTGCTTGTGTCAAACTGGAAGGCTCCTTCACTGAATAACAACCTTATTAAGTTCTCCTGACAGAACAATTAATCAGTGCAAAAAATTATTTGCCTCCTGAAGTTGTAAATGCTCCAAAATTGGAAGTTTTTAAGAAGAGATTGGATAGCCATTTGTCTGAAGCAGTATAGGGTCTTCTGCCTGAGCAGGGGGTTGCGCTAGAAGATCTCCAAGGTCCCTTCCAACTATTCTATTCCATTCCTATTATTCCATTCCATTCTATTCATATTTTCCTCTTTTCTATTCATATTTCCTTCTATTCTATTCTATTCCTATTCTATTCTATTTATATTTTCTTATATGCTATTCCATTCCTATTTTCTTATATGCTATTCTATTCTATTCCTTGTTCCTATTATAATGCAGTAAGGAAACTTCTTTGGTACATCTGTGTTATGACCTGCATCTAATTTGTTTTAAACTTGTTCCATTTTGAAAAGAAGGGCCATTTTAATTGAGGTGGATTCAATCCGGAGCCCCAAAGCTGAATTTATCTAGAATAACCGGATGAAAAAATGACTCTGAGAGGCATCTTGATAAACTCCATAAAGCCACTGGATTGGTAGCCTGAAAACCGAGTGAGGGGTGAAACGCCGGCCCCAGTGGCTGCTGTCGAGAGAGTGTGTGGAAGGATACAGGAGAGAGCAACAAGCAGGCGGTTGAAGTGAGTCTGTGAATTGTGTTTTCAAAGGATGAATCCAAAGGAATTTTTATCTAGCTAAGTTGAGATGTGGCTCTATTCCGTGGCCCTCGTTTCCTATGCCACAAAGTTTCATTTTAATGTATGCCAATTAGTGTACATTCCACGTGACAATAAAGTTATTCTAATGAAAGTAATTTTATTTCCTACCTGTTCAGCAGGAGCCCCTTTAATGAATAGATCTCCGACTTCAGCTCACTGATACTCTGAGATTCCAAAATCCAGTTGGTTGATGTGGTGGCCTGAGAGGGGAAAGTAGTGGCTGGAGTCAAAACTCAGGAAAATCTCTCCCTTAGATGATCAAATCTCAAACCTGCGTCTAGCGGTGGCTACCTTTTGAGTGAACTACAATTCCTCCCCGCCCCAAAGGTGTCAATTACAAAAAAGGCCCAAGACTGGCATCAACCATTCCCTTTTTTATCATATGAGTCCCAGTGACCGGTTAGGTCCCACAGAGTCGGCCTTCTCCAGGTCCTGTCAACTAGTCAATGTCGCATGGTGGGGCCTAGGGGAAGAGCCTTCTCTGTGGGGGCCCCAGCCTTCTGGAATCAGCTTCCCCCCGGAGATTTGCACTGCTCCCTATCCTCCTCGCCTTCCATGAGAGTCTTAAGACTCATTTATGCCACCAGGCTAGGGGTGATTAGATCTTAGGCCCCCTGGCTGACAAATGTTGTTGTCTGAATGGGTATGATTGATTTTTAACATAATTGGGGATTTTAGATTAGTTTACCTAGTTTTAATTAATTGGATTTAGCCACTGTATTTTATTGCTTCCTTTATATGTTGTAAGCTGCCCGGAGTCCTCAAAGAGGGGCAGCATATAAACTCAATGAATGAATGAATGAATGAATGAATGAATGAATGAATGAATGAATGAATGAATGAAAATGAATGAATGAATGCTAAAGAGGTGATATACAGACGGTGGGTGCTGTAACAAAATGACAGGTAATGCTTTGTGGGACAGAATCAATTAAAGAAAAACACCATCCTCCCTGACACTCGATGAAGGGATGCCTCTTGTCTTCACCGGCTTTAAAAGCAAGAATTAGATGGATGTGTTTTGAGATGGCTTGGTCTGGTTTGCTGTTTGGAAATGGTGGGTGCTAGACAGACCCTTGTCTGATATGGTAGAGCCGGGGGCTGGACTAGAAGACCTCCAAGTCTCTTCCATCTCATTCTATGCTAATCAAGGAGAGAAGAAACCTGGGATTAAGGAGAAATTTCCTAACAGGGAGGAGAATTAACCAGTAGAACGGCTTGCCACCAGAAGCTGTGGGGTGCGCCATCATTTTAGCCGCCCCAAGTCTTCGGAGAGGGGCGGCATACAAATCTAATAAATAATAATAATAATAATAATAATAATAATAATAATAATAATAATAATAATTATTATTATTATTATTATTATTATTATTATTATTATTATTATTATTATTATTATTTTCAAAAGAGACTAGATAGCCATTTGTCTGGAATGGTATAGGACAGTGATGGTGAATCTTTTTTTCCTGGGGTGCCGAAAGCACGCACCCATGCACTATCGCACATGCGTGTGTACCCACATCCATATTTCAATGCCCCTGCTCCCCACCCTCCCCCACATATGTGTGCGTAACCCCCCCTTCTCCACTTCCACGCATGACACCCCCTGCTCCCTGACATCCAATGGGTCTGGGAGAAGTGAAAACGGCCTCCCCTGCCCAACTTGAGGTCTTCTAGAGGTCAAAAACGTCCTCCCAGAGCCTCAGTGCAGGCCAAGAATCAGCTGGAGCTGAACTAGGGCAACAGCTGACGTGCCGGGTATAGGGTCTCCTACTTGAGCAGGGGGCTGGACCAGAAGACCTGTAAGCCATCCCGAGTCCTCAGAGATGGGGGGCATATAAATCCAATAGATAGATTAGATAGATTAGATAGATAGATAGATAGATAGATAGATAGATAGATAGATAGATAGATAGATAGATAGATAGATAGATTAGGTAGGTAGGTAGGTAGGTAGGTAGGTGGATAGATGGATGGATGGATGGATAGATTGATAGGTAGGTAGGTAGGTAGGAGGGTGGGTGGGTGGGTGGGTGGGTGGATGGATGGATGGATAGATAGATAGATAGATAGATAGATAGATAGATAGATAGATAGATAGATAGATAGAGAGAGACAGACAGACAGACAGACAGACAGACAGACAGACCAACTGACCGACCTCTGAGGTCCCTACCAGCTCTATTCTGATTGACCATTTTGCAGAAGAGATTATTTTTGTCCAACTGCCCTGAGAGGTACAGTTGTGGTTAATGCCATGAGAGGCCGGGCACATCTGTCCGGAACATTGCCACCCTGTGCTCAAACTCAGAACGAGTGGAATTGTGATTTTCAAGCAGGGCTAAGGACGCCTCCACTTTGCTGATGCCGCCTGTAAGGTTTAACAGCTAGCTCCACAGTCTTCTCTGGCTGGTGTTGTCACAGCTGGCAAAGCAGGTCCAGATGTGGCCCCCAGGGAATGCCAAATCCTCCTCCACTCCACACTGCCTGGCAGCCACCGTTTTGGCTCTCCCAGCCCTTTGATAGCCTTCTGAAGTACATTAAGGACAGAGCTTTCCAGCAACTGTCTGCCCTGCCAAGGCACATCTGGTGCCAGATGCTGGAGGATTTCAGAAAGAAACCCTGACATCTGGGCCTTTTTAAGACAGCCTCTTTTAAACACACAGAGAACCAACACAAACACACATACACACATACCGAGTGGAAAATCTACGTCTGGAGCCTGGCCTGCATCTTCTCCTTCTCTTTCTGTCTCTCTACCCCCATCCCGGCTTTTGAAAAAGGGGTGTAAATTCTTTTTAATTGATTCAAGCCTCTTGTTTTAAATTCTTACAATATGGCCCTAATAAGCAGATAGAAAAACTTACACTGCAGCTGAAAAAACTCTTACTTTTCCTGTTTGCTTTTACTCACCGGGTTATGAGTTCAGCCAAGTGTGTATGGTGTGTGTGTGTTTGTGTGTGTGTGTGTGTGTGTGTATATATATATATTCTTTCTTTCTCTTTCTTTCTTTCTCCATCCTTCCTTCCTTCCTCTCTTTCTTTCTTTCCTTCCTTCTTTCTTTCTTTCCTTCTCTCTTTCTGTCCCTCCCTCTCTCAGTTTTTGATCGTTAAGGCAGAGTGCCGCTATATTAAGATGTGTGTGTTTGTGTATTTTTTAAAAATAGGGGGAGGGAGGGGAGTCTTTTGAACTTCCCCCGATCCTTGAAGCCCCTGTGCTTTTTTCTTAAAGCAAAGCATGACATGTGCTCTTAATAGTAACACTTCAGACCACAATCCTGTTTCCTGCCGGGCTGCAGGCCACCCAAGACAGTTAAAAGAGAGCATGAAATGAAACACGAATGGAGGTCGTGAGTGCGCTAGGTATCCCCACTGCCTGGTCTACCACATCTGCCCTTACGGACCTCCTCCTAAATGATGGAGGTAAGGGGACCACTTAGTAATATTATTATTATTATTTTGCCGTTTCTCCGTTAAACCCATGAGCTAGACCACTACTGGACATGGAGGCTCCATTCCACAAAACTCTTTACATACATCTGGAAAGATTGCATTGTGAGTCGGGGAGCGAGATACCTTGGAGGTAGCCAGTTCTTGGGTTAACTCCTGGATTTTCTGCTGCTGTTGAATGAGCAGCTCCTGGACCGAGGCTAAAGTGGTCTGAAGCTGAGTCACTGTGGAAGGAAAGAGGAGAAAAGGATTAGTTAGACAGGAGCCACGGAAGGAAAAGAACGAGAGATTCCTCGAACACAGAGCGGCAGATCTCTGCATTGCTCCGCCCGGTTTGATTTATCTTCCAGCTCCCACTTCCTCTAACTGCTTGTAATTTATCTGAGCTCTATGTAATCTACCTGGGCTATATCTAATCTTCACAGTTCCTACTTTATCTCCCCTTTGTATAGGTGTCTGTAGCTCACAGGGCCTCCGTCTGAAACCTCTCCCTTCTAATTAGGCCCGCCTATGATTTGCACCCTCTCTCTGAATGGGTGCAGCGTCAGGGTAATTTATCTGCCTCCAGGACAGCCAAGGGAGGGAGGGGAAAAAAAGCTTTGCCAGCCGCCCAGGGAGGAAGCTGGGGCCAAAACCCAGCAGAGTCCAGGCCTCACTGGATGGGGGAGGAGATCCCCTGAACGCAGACCGGGATCTATCTTCCTCACCCCCTCCCCAGAAAGACGAAGGAGATCTTTCCGGAGGTTTCCTAGTCTCCCTCTCTCTTTCTTTTTCTTTCTTTCCTTCCTTTCTTCTCCCCACTCCTTCCTTGCTTTCTCCCCTCCCTCTTGCCAATCCTTCCTTCCTCTTCCAACTCTCCCTCCCTCCCTTCCTCCCTTCCCTCTTCCCATTCATTCCACCCCTTTCCTCTTGACACTCTTGTTTCCTTCCTCTTCCTCTTCCTTCCTCCTCTCCCTCTTCCCACTCCTCCCTTCTTTCCATTCCTTCTTCCCCTCCCTCATCCCATTCCGTCCTTCCTTCCACTTCTTTCTTCTGTTTCTCACTCCTTCCTCCCCTCCCTCTCCCCACTCCTTCCTTCTTCTTCCCACCCTTCCTTCCTTCATCTTTTCCTTCCTTCCTTCCTTTCCTTCCCTCCTATTTTCCTTCCTTCCTCTCTCTCCCCATTCCTTCTTTCCTCCCTCCCTCCCTTCCTTTCTCATTTTTTTCTTTTTTTCCTTCCTTCCTTCCTTCCTTCCTCCTTCTCTCCCTGATGGCATGCACTCTTATCACCTGTTCAACTTCTGCCTCTCTCCTCCAAGCTACCATCGTGGAGTCTCTCAGATGTCCCCCACACACACACACAGAGCTCAGGTGGCCTTCCAGATTAAACCCAGGCTGGCTGGGGAATTCTGGGAGTTGAAGTCCACCCATCTCCCAAGCTGCCAAGGTTGAGAAACCCTCTTCTAGATGCTGCAGCAGATGGGCTCAAATGGCGTGTGCTATAATGCAACGTATCTGGAGGGGGGGAGGCGGGCGTCCAATTCAGCAAAGCTGGACTGAGGACTATCCAACATTGAGGTGAAAACCCACTCGTATTGGAGAAAAAAGAGAATTTTGGGTAAGAGGCGTGGGGGGGGAGAGGGGGGGTTTGGTTTGGTTCAAAATTATAATTCAGGAGTTCCGTCCAATAATGAGGTTTGCAAAGAAAACACTCCGCCAGCATGACAGGAGCAGCTAATCTAGGCCATCTTAGAGGGCACGGATAATAAACAGTGCCCTATAGAATCAATAACGGAGGAAGCTGACGGGGTCAGCCGACGCTCCATAATTACAGACATTCCTGACCCCTGTTGAATTCTTGGAAGGAAAAGAAATGTGACTTGAGAAGAGGGGAAACAGGTGCCATTTTCATTAGATCTATCTATCTATATGAATGTGTGTGTGTGTGTCTGTGTGAGCCTCTGTGTGTGTATGTCTCTCTCTGTGTGCGTGCATGTGTGTGTGTGTGAAACCAAAACACCCGACCCCAAAGAAAATACTCCCAAGAAGCAGAAATTAAAAATGAACTTTACAGCCCCTTCGAAAGGCTGTCATTTTATTCCCCTTATTAATATTCTGAGGTTGGGAGCCTTTCGGTAAAAACATAATTAATTGAGGCCGCGCCGACAGTAAACAAGCAATTTCAAATTAAACCGAAATGACGGCGGCTTCATTTGCAAATGTGAACAGATTTCTCAGAGCAGATAAATGAAGTCGCCACATAAAGTGAGGATGGTGGTGGCGGGGGGGGGAGGTTGGGGAGAAAGGAAGGAAGGCAGGCAAGGGAATGAGGGGGGAGGGGGGCAGACGTCGGGGGAGGGGGGCTGTGAGAGGCAGGAGCTGATGGGATCATTAATCTCTTACCTGTCTGCGTCACACTGCCACTCATTTCGGAGATGTTTGATTCGATCCTCTGCAACTGCTTCCTATCTTCCTTGCCCCCCACAATCAGGGGAAGCAGGTATTTCTGCAGAAAAAAAGAAAAGAGACAGGGGCGTGGGTGGGGGGAGGGCAAACAGGTGCTGGTTTAAAGATCAGACCAGGATTGCCACATTCTTAAACTTGGTGGGAGGAGAAGGCAGATATGTCCCCAAGTATATGACACCCCCCATACAGTCGGGCTTCATCCCTGCTGGCAGAGGGGGAGAGGCAGCGATGGGCTCGGAGACCTCCTACATAGCACTTATATACCACTTCACAGGGCAGCCCCTAAGTGGTTTACAGAGTCAGCCTATTGCCCGCAACAAGCTAGATCCTCATCTTATGAACCTCGGAAGGATGGAAGGCTGAGTCAACTTTGAGCTGGTCAGGATCTAACTCGTGGCTGCAATATTGTATTCTAATCACAGGGAGGGAACGAGGGAGGGAAGGAAGGAGAGGGAAGGAGGGAGGGAGGGAGGGAACAATAGCACTTTAAGATTTATATGCCACTTGCTTTACAGCCCCCTCTAAGCAATTTAGAGTCACTGTTGCCCCCAACAATCCAGGTCCTCTTTTTACCAACATCGGAAGGATGGAAGGCTGACATGACCGAAGTCAAAATTAAGCAAACTGATTTGTGTCACCTCAGTCATGGTGGCAAATCACAGTTGGCTTTGAACTCAAGGTAACGTATCTCATACTATTCCCCCCTCCCAGTTCATGTTTTATTGGCTGAGTCCAAGAACCAAGATATAAAAGCCATGAAAGAGTTCCTTAACTGAGGCTTGGCATGATATTAAATGAAGGCACTGTTTTGAGTACAGACAATCAAATCCTGATTTTATAAGGGTGGCCGTTCTTTTCCTCTGCTTTCGTTTCCCCTCTTGTGCCAATCGCAACAAGCCAAGATGCTGCAGCACGTTACTTTCCTCAACTATGCCAGATCTCTGGTTAGTAGCTCTGAAATAAACCCAAAGCTAATTTTTAAGGCAGCCAGAGGAAGGTACGTTCTTTGTGGGGATCTCTGTCCCAAAGAGAATTTCAGCTCAGCTGTGCAAGCATTCATCCTTTCCACCAATAACGCTTGGATAATTTAAGTTCAGAAAGGGAGAGGGTTTAGCTCTTCATTCATCCTCATTTTATAAAGGACATAAAAAGTACAGATGTAGAAAGAGTGTTTTAAAGGTAATTCTTCAAGAGAGTTTACTACGTTTAAAAAAATATATGCACACCGAATGGAAATGCCTGAGGCTAGGAAATATGTTCTGCGCTTTTAATAATACAGCTATTTGGTCTCTGCTGTGTGTACAGATTTGCATGGCCCTTAAAACATGAATGAAAATGGGGAGGACTCCCTTTAATACCCAGAGACCTGAGCTTTAGTACGCACCACTGTCACACTGTGTGATCGCACATCGCTGACTTGTGTGTCAGGCCGAAGCCATTTTAATTGGGATCTTAGGCCTGCCACACTTTATATTACCCTACTATACATTTTCTACTATAGGGAAAATGGGAAGGGGTGGGTGGGTGTTGTATGAGGTTGTTAGTATGTAGCCATAACAAATTCTTTCTAGAAAGCTAAGGTCATCCTTTGTCTCAGCACCTGGACGGAAGGAGATGGGTGGACTTTGCCAGCATGGCAGTAGAAAATTGGACAACGTGATGGATTTGTGGGTTTGTGGGGCAAAGGCTTGAACTTTCAACTTTGGGGTGAAGGTTTCGGGTTTCATCCAACATGGCTCTATGAATAGATTGGACCTTTGAGGAATACTTTGCCTCAGACTCTGATTTAATTTTGGATGCTATTTGGAACTTTGGCAGATATTTGGTCTCTGCTGTGCATATGAAATTTGCATGGCCCTTAAACACTTCATGAATGAAAATGAAGGGGGGGGCTCCTTTTAACATGCAGAGACCCGAGCTGTCGCAACCAGATGGGCACTGCAAAAGAGTCCATTTACTTAGTGGCCTGCGATCCCAAGAACATGCCACATGCAAAAAGATGCCCAGTTCACCCAAAACTGAAAGGAGTATGTTGCCAAAGGAGAGGATATGACTTGTAGAATGGCATATTTTTCAGAGTATAAGACACACCTTTTTCCTTCCTGAAAGAGGCGGAAAATTCAGGGGCATCTTATACTCTGAATGTAGCTTTTTTCAAAGCTTTCCCGCCCCCAGCCCTAGCTAGGTGCTAACAATCTTCCCAGCTCTTATCTTGCAGGTTCTTTCATTGTTACTCTTTGTGAAGAATGTTTTCCAAGCCCTAAGTCTTTGCAGGGTTTTTTTTCATTGCTTTATCTTGCTCCAAATGTTTCTTTTTAGCCCTAACCAGGTACTAACAATGTTCCCAGCTCTTACTGGCTTGCAGGCTCTTTCATTGTTACTCTCTGCAAAGAATGTTTTCCAAGCCCTAAGACTTTGGAGAGGTTTTTCCATTGCTGTACTTGCCCCAAATGTTTCTTTCCAGGTGGTAATGATGTTCCCAGCTCTTACTGGCTTGCAAGCTCTTTCATTGCTACTCTCTCTGAATAAGGTTTTTTTTAAGCCCTAACCAGGGGATAAAATAATGTGCTGAAACTGACCAGACTAAGGATGCTAGCCAGATAAATATCTGGTAAGGTGATTCTTTTCCTTATTTTCCTCCCCAAAAACTAAGGTGCGTCTTATACTCTGGTGTGTCTTATACTCTGAAAAATACGGTAAATCTTCAGCTGATAAATACACAGATGTATTTGGGAAGGTGTACCAGTACGATTCATAGAAACAGGAAGGAACCAGGGAAATTAGATACTCAGCTCCTGGCCCAGCCCTTCCAATATGGCAACTAGGAAATATTTCCATTTTTACAAGAGAGGAAGGACTGCAATGCCTGCGAATGAACATGTCTCGTGTCTCGCAAAGTGTCCCGTCATTTGACGCCTCTTAAGTCAGGAGGGTGGAATGGGAAACCCAGTCTGAGCTTTGCACCGCCCTGTGGAAATCAGAACCGCTTACCTTGTACAGCTGGTGGAAACCGATTGCAATGCCAGTCATGATAATTGCTAGGGCACCATAATCTCTCCATCTGGAGCTGGGGGCACCTGAGAAGGAAAAGGAAAGAAGGAAGGAAGGAAGGAAGGAAGGAAGGAAGGAAGGAAGGAAGGAAGGAAGGAAGGAGGGAGGGAAGGAGGGAAAGGGGGAGAGGGAGAGAGGGAGAGAGGGAGAAAGATATCAGAGGGTGAAAAGTCACGTGTCTTCAGTAAGTAAAGCATCTCCTTCCCCCACCCTTTAAGTCAAGGGTTCTCAAACCTAGCAACTTTAAGACTTGCGGACTTCAACTCCCAGAATTCTCCAACAGAGCTGGCTGGAGAATTCTGGGAGTTAAAGTCCACAAGTCTCAAAGTTGCCAAGTTTGAAGACCTCTGCCTTAAGTGTTTCAATTGTTCCCTTCAGAAGGGATAGAAATATCTTAAGATTTGTCTTCAGGAAGGATGGAGACCCAAAAAGGGTGGGGGGGGGATATGGGATGCGTAGAGGTAGTGCTCGACTTACAACTAAATTAATTTAGGAATTAAGTTTCACACTGGTGACCGTTGCATCATCTCTGCGGTCATATGTTCAAAATCCAGGGAAGGGGGGCTTAGGGCATGTATTTATGACGGTTGGGCTTATGTGATCACTATTATATGAGACCCTTACCGGCTGGCTTTTGGCAAACAAAATCAGTGGACGGAAGGGGGAAGAGCCCACATGATGATGGCACGATTCCCTTAACAATTGCAGTGATTCGCTTAACAATTGCAGTGATTCGCTTAACAATTGCAGTGATTCGCTTAACGATTGCAGTGATTCGCTTAACAATTGCAGTGATTCGCCTAACAATTGCAGTGATTCGCTTAACAATTGCAGTGATTCGCTTAACAATTGCAGTGATTCGCTTAACAATTGCAGTGATTCGCTTAACAATTGCAGTGATTCACTAAACAACTACAATGATTCACTTAACAACTGTAGTGATTCACTAAACAATTGCAATGATTCACAATTGCAGTAGTTCGCTTAACAATTGCAGTAGTTCGCTTAACAATTGCAGTAGTTCGCTTAACAATTGCAGTGGTTCGCTTAACAATTGCAGTAGTTCGCTTAACAATTGCAGTGGTTCGCTTAACAATTGCAGTGGTTCGCTTAACAATTGCAGTGGTTCGCTTAACCAGATAAAATGGGGGGGGGCATCTCACTTCGTCTCACTTAGCAACTGGAATTGTGGGGCTCCATTGTGGTTGTAAAGTCGAGGATTACCTGTATGCCCATCCTTGCCTTTGATTGCTAACATCTACCTCAATCCAGATCTTGGGGACACAAATGAAGGAGTTACTCCTGACCCTCACAGAAGTTTGACATCTTTTACAACCAATAATTTGGGGTTTGCACTGCAGTAAAGACCACTTCCTCCCCCCATCTCCACTGCTTCGACCTCCAGAAACACCCCCAGAGACACCTGTGGGTCTCCCCGCCCCCCTCGCCCCCCCTCCCAGCCCTGGCCTCTCACCCCTTCCATCTCTCCCTCTGTTCCCATTCATGCTCCTGCTAAGAACATTTTATTGCCCCCTGGTTTTCATTATTAATGAAAAGGGACTGGGATGATCTTTTCCGAAAGTTCAGAGAGTCTATAAAAGAGAAGGAGCCGAAATGCCATTTTGCACATTTTTTCGGGAGGCGTGAAACAATTTTTGTCTGGTGGCAAAAAAAATAAAAAAATAAAGGGGAAAAAATTTCTGCCGGGGAGAAAGGGAAAAACTAATTGAAGCAGAAGCGGGGTGGGTGGTAGTGGGGGGTCTGAGGCTTTGCCATTTGCTTTCCTGGCTGCAAAGGGAGTCGAGAAGGAAAACCAAAATGGGATCCGTGGATCTGATGCCGGGGGCTGCAAATATAAGCCGCTTTTTGCAGACTTTTCCTGAGATACAACATGTGAGGTAAGGTTGATTCCTGTGTCCACCCAAGCAAACCTTACTCGGTGACGCCAAGTTTTAAGATTTCCAAAAGGAAAAAAAATGCTTACTCCATAGCTGGCAGCTCGAAGAGGGGTGGGCTTCAACTCCCAGAATTCCCCAGCCATCTTCGAGCAGCCAACATAGAAAAACACTGTTGGGGACTCAGAATTTTAAGTTAACTTATAAATGTAGACCTCCTTTCCAAGCTAGGAAGAGCTGCGCCGAAGAGTAATAACAGTGTTTGCAAAGTTTCAACTGTGAACGTTGAACATTGGGTGGGGACGACACACGACTCTAACCAAAACAACAACTCGGAATACAGTGTTCCCTCGATTTTCACGGGTTCGTGAAAAGTCTATACCACGGTTTTTCAAAAATATTAATTAAAAAATACTTCGCAGGCTTTTTCCCTATACCACGGTTTTTCCCGCCCGATGACATCATATGTCATCGCCAAACTTTAATCCGCCTTTAATAAATATTTTTTTTAATAAACTTTAATAAATAAACATGGTGAGTAATAATCTAAATGGTTGCTAAGGGAATGGGAAATTGTAATTTAGGGGTTTAAAGTGTTAAGGGATGGCTTGAGATACTGTTCATAGCCAAAAATAGTGTATTTACTTCCGCGTCTCTACTTCGCGGAAATTTGACCTTCGTGGGAAGTCTCGGAACGCATCCCCCGCGAAAGTCGAGGGAACACTGTATTGTCAGAGGTGCCAAGGTGAGCTAACTTTCTTCCAAAAGAATAATAACAATGCTGCATTTGAAGGGCCAAATGTCATAAATGTGATGTCTGTTTATAGCAGTGATTTTCAACCTTTCTTGAGCCGTGGCACATTTTTTACATTTACGAAACCCTGGGGCACATTGAGCGGAGGGAGGGTGGGGGCTAAAAAAAGTTTGGTCAAAAAAATTATCTCTCTCTTCCTCCCTTTCGCTCTATTTCTCTCTCCCTCCCTCTTTCTCTCCCTTCTTTCTCTCTCCATCCCTTTCCTTCTCTTCCTTCCTCACTTTTTTGCTCTCTTTCTTTCTCCTTCCCTCCCTCTATGTCTTTCTCTCTCTCTCCTTCCCTCCCTCTCTTTCTCTCTATTGCTTTCGTTCTCTCTCTTTCTCTCTCTTGCTTTCTTTCTCTTGTTCTCTTTCTCTCTCTCTTGCTTTCTCTCTTTCTTGTTCTCTTTCTCTCTCTCGCTCTTTCTCTCTTTTGCTTTCTTTCTCTCTCTCTCTCTTGCTTTCTTTTTCTCTTGCTTTCTCTCTCTGAGCTTCGTGGCACACCTGACCATGTCTCACGGCACACTAGTGTGCCGTGGCACACTGGTTGAAAAACACTGGTTTATAGGACCAAACTATTACACTTAAAAAGAAATGAGGAGACTCTAGAAAGAGTGAGAGAAGAGCAAGAAAGATCACTAGAGGACTGGAGGGTAAAACATATAAAGAATGGTTGTAGGAACTGGGTAATATGTCTAGTTTAATGAAAAGAAGGACTAGGGGGTGACATGAGAGCAGTCTTCTAATATCTCAGGGGTTGCCACAAAGAAGAGGGAGTCAAGCTATTCTCCAAAGCACTCAAAGGCAGGACAAGAAACAGCGGATGGAAACTAACCATATTTTTGGAGTATAAGACGCATACTTTTGAGGAGGAAAATAGGGGGGGAAATACAGTGCTCAAAAAAAATAAAGGGAACACTTAAACAACACAATATAACTCCAGGTAAATCAAACTTCTGTGAAATCGAACTGTCCACTTAGGAAGCAACACTGATTGACAGTTAATTTCATTTTGTTGTCAGCACATTCAACTTTGTACAGAACAAAGTATTCAATGAGAATATTTCACTCATCCAGATCTAGGATGTGTTATTTGAGTGTTCCCTTTGTTTTTTGTGTGCAGTGTATCTACCTACCAGGTATTCATCTGGCTAGTGTCCTTAGTCTGCTCAGCTTCAGCACATTATTCTCTCCTCTGATCAGGGCTTTAAAAAAACTTTATTTGGAGCAAGTAGCAATAAGAAAAAGCCTGCAAAGAGTTGGGGCTGCAAAAAAACCTTCTTTGGACAGAGTAGCAATGAAAAAGCCTGCAAGCCAGGAAGATCGTTAGCACCTCATTAGGGCTGGGGGGGGGGAGCTTCAAAAAAAGACACACCCACATTTTCAGCCTCTTTTTTGGGGGGAAAGGTGCATCTTATACTCTGAAAAATATGATAATCTAGGAGACAATAACCTAGAACTAAGGAAGAATTTCCTAACCGTGAGTATCACAAGCCAGTGGAATGACTTGCCTCCAGTTGTGGGTGCTCCATCACTGGAAGTTTTTAAAACTTGTTTGGAGAAAGTGTTTGCATCTCTTTAGCCTTCTCAAGAGGGCCTGGACAACAAGGAAAACCATAAAAATGCAGGCCCTCTTGAGAAGGCTAAAGAGATGCAAACACTTTCTCCAAACAAGGAACTCCCCAGAATTTCTATCTAATGAAGCGGGTTAGGAGAAGAGGTGGCAGGGGGAGACCATATAAATTGTATCCATCATTTAAATACTTAAAGCCATCTTTACACTGGGATGACAGTATTTCATAAATGTCGATAGCAGGTTGTTTCTCTCTCTCTCTCCTTGCCTCCTCCTCCTCCTCCTTTCCTTCATCCTCCTCCTCCAAGTGAGGGGATTCACTTTAGAAGCCTGTTTCAACTAGTCAAGAGTGAGTGATGCTCCCTCCAACTAATCGCATGTCAAATAAAAGATATTTTACGTAATAAATTACCGCTACAAGTAATTCGCTTGTCATTTATCAGTTTTATTATCAGTCAGCCCAAGTCTTGTTTCTCTATATTAATCAAAATCAAGGAGTTGGAGGTGTGCGGGGTTTTTTTTTTAAGAAACAGTTTTGACACCTCTTGACAGGAAGGGCAGATGTGAAGAGGGAGAATTCACTTTCACGCTGGCGGCACGCACAAATTTGCACGCCCTGAGGTGTGCTTTGATTCGCTAGTGAATCGATGTCTGCTTTGGCTGCAAAGAGTGCTGGGGGGAGGCTGTTATAGGAAGAAGCAACACTTGTAGCTGCCAGCTTTTTACGCAACAACCCATCATCCTTTCTAGTCCTACGAAGCAGGGGGCATCGGAGCATTCGTTTACTACAGGGGGGGGGGGGCTTCTGGAAAATGTTTTTATTAAAAAGAGAACATTTGCTTCTTCCATTCCAAGGGGCGGATTTCCTCGGAAGTAAACCACAACCGTTTTCAGAAGGCACAAGAAATCCCAGTGTGTTTAAAAAAGATCTGTTGTTGTACAGGTTGTCCCCGACTTACAACAGTTCATTTAGTGACCAGTCAAATTTATAACGGCACTGAGGGGAAAATAATAGTATCTGGTGACCATTTTTCACAGTTAATAACCGTTGCACACAAACCCTCGTGGTTAGGTGGATCAAAATCTGTATGATTGGCAACTGGTTCAGACTTATGACTGTTGCAGGAGGACCTTTTGACAAGCAAAGTTATTAGGGAAGTGACGTTCACTTAGCTTATCCCGCTGCAGTGATTCACTTAACAACTGGGGCAAGGAAGGTCGTAAAACGGAGCGAGGCTCACTTAACAAATGCCTCGCTTAACAATTGGGGGGTCGTAAATCGAGGGCTACCTCCTAGTTCTCAGCCAGCCGTTTTCCCTGACATCCAGTCTTTCTACAGGCAGGCAGTTGGCGGTATTTGTCCAATAGCATTATCACTGATTGTGTCATCACTCTACTATGACCACGCTGTGAAGTAAACTGGACTCCCAACCGTCTTTACTCGCTTTTAGTAAAAAAAACCCCAACATTGTAGAAGACGGTTTCAATTACTTTTCGGATCCAAAGGGGAGTAACTTTACTGCACGTCTGAGTTGCTGCGCACAATTAAATTAATTTCCTTTCTAGCTCCCCGAGCAGGGACAACAGCCAAGCTACAGAGCAAGGGGACAAAGTTATATCGTTCATTTCACGACGTCTTTATTGGGATTAATGAGCGGCCGGAGACTTCTCTCGCGCCTCTTCCTAGCATTGGCCTGGGACAGGAAAGCAGAAGGAATTCCAACTTTTGAGAAAGAGAGCTGATGAAGAAGAAGATATTTGGAGATTTGGACTCTGCCTTCGATCCGAAGACCTTTTAGCCCTTCAGCCAAAAAATAAGAAGGCCAAATAATAACCCAGAATTAAAGCAGCTTGACGGCTTCTGGCCAGGTTACTTACTGTAGGAAGAGAGCTGCGTGGACTGAATTGGCACCAACTGTGGGGAGAGATTGTGGGGCTGAGTTTCCTCTTTCGGGGTGCCCGATTGCTGGAAGGCCAGATCTATTTCTTCATCGGTGAGACCTGAGGATAGAAGGAAAGGAAAAGAAAAGGTTGTAGATAATTTCGCTGATTCCTGGAGGTTCTTTACTAATGTAGACAAGATAAGATAACTTTATTGTCTTTTTTAATTGTGAGTACACCATCCCACATTAAAAATGAAATTCTACTGCCTGCTCTTAAGAGGAAGTGTATATTTACCCAAACACATAAACAACAATATATATATGTGCCACACACACACACACATACATCATCCATCCATTCTTTTATACATGGCATAAAGGTAAAAAACAGTATATGCAGTATTATCTTCATTTTAGATGTCAAAAGGGTTTTGTGGCTCCCGGTGTTTTCTTTTCTGTGGGGTCCAAAATGCCTCTTTGAGTGTATAAGGTGGCCGACCTCTGATCTAGCCTGCCCCTTCTATCTTCGCTTCTCCAAACTAAACATATCATTTTTTAAAAAAGAAGAACCATCCCTTGTAAGATTTCATTTCTGTTCTCTTTACCATTTGAGTCACTATGAAAATTCCTAGAAAAGTTTCCTGGAAACCTTAGCAAACTATTTCAGCAAAACAAGTGCTACCCATGAATTTTGGATTCGCAGTGACAGGGTGGGCAAACACATAATCTTTCACACTGCTGCAATTTAACCTTAAGCGATTGCGTATTAGTCTTCACTGCCATTTTCCAAATGTAGCTCATTCAATTTCCTTAATTTATCTTTGCCTTTATGGCTGCTTTTGAAGTAGTTTTTCTATTGCGTTTCCCCCCATTCATCCCCTTGGAAATATATATATATATATAAAACAAACGGGGGGAAATATGCACCATCAACTGCAAATGTGGCTCATTTTAATCTGTAATGGTGTGGAAAAAAACCCCAACGACAACTTGAGAGTGGGGAGAAAACTAACAACAATGTCGGAAAACAGACAGGGAAACAAAAAGCTAATTATTGGGTTAGACGACTAATTAGTCTAGATTGTTTCTGGAGATGGGAATAATTTGCTTTATTTTATGACAAATGCTGAAATTAAAAAAAGGCAAAATGGAGAAAAACGGGCCTGGCTATGATTAGAAGCGACTGGGACGCAGAACACGCTGAAGAATAAAAACAAAACAGATCCGAGGAAACAGGGCTTGAAAGTTTCAGAAATCAAGATTGACATGCCACGCTTTTGGAAGGCTGTCACTTGGGTTGCAGGCAGCTGCTTGGGGAAGTCATCTTGATAAGACCGATTGGGAAAAATGCCAGGGACACCTCCCCATCTGCTACAGCCAGAACATCTGGGAAAAATTTGGCCAACAGGAAAGAGAGAAGGGGGAAGAGAAAATAAGGAAGCCAACTGCTGACCAGCACATGTAAAGGAAGTCCTACAGCTGGGCTGGTTTATTTATTTTATTTTATTTTTTAAAGGAGAAGAAGAAGAAGGAGAAGGAAAGTTACAAAGGAAAAGTTATTTTTCCGCCAGAAAACAACACCATAGCAAAATTTATAGATGTGCAGAAGTGGATAGAATGACCATGAAGATTAAGGGAACCAGTAATTCAGAGTATTATGAGATTTGGAATAATTGATACAGTTGGACTGGTAACAAAGGGCAAAAGACAGGGTATGCTAGTATGTATGATTGGTTTCTAAATTGGGTTTTTTTAAATTAACTTAAATATTAGATTTGTTACATTGTATTATTATTATTGCTGTGAGCCGCCCCGAGTCTGCGGAGAGGGGCGGCATACAAATCTGATTAATAAATAATAATAAATAATAAATAAAATGTGAAAGGATGTAATAAAAGGAATACATAAACACATAACGTAACATATATATTTATGAAGAGGTAATATAAGAAATGTAACAAACATAAGAAATTGGGCACAGATCTGTACTAAACTATAGAAATGTTTTTTAAAACATTTGGAAAAAACGAATAAACATTATTATTATTATTATTATTTTTAAAGAAAAGTTAAATGTGGTTTATTCACTTTGAGCTCAAAGGTCCTTCACCATCGGTTACAGCAGGGGTCAGCAACCTTAAACACTCAAAGAGCCACAAAGGTCCTAACGGGAACCTCTCTTCCCCCCACCGTTCAATTCTGGAGCTGACCAGAAATCCAGTTCCCCCACCACAGAGTCTCCTCGTAGCTGAAGTCCTAACTGAAATCCCTATCAATTGCGGAACTGACCGGAAAGCCCGCCCCTTGCCATAGAATCTCTTCCTGGTACGCTCTGCTTCCCTCCACCTTAACCGGAAGCTCCTCTCAAAACTGTTGTGCTAGTCAGTGACAGGGAGCCACAGCAGAGGAATGAAAGAGCCACATGCGGCTCCAGAGCTGCGGATTGCTGACACCTGAGTTACAGGGGAAAGTTGCAATGAAAGGAAAACTGCGAAAATCAAACACAAGGAGAGCTGCGGGGATGAAAACTGGACCCCAAGTTGGGTTCGAGACTCAGGGATTAAAATTAGGAGATATGACCACAAGAGCAAGTTAGCCAAGGTGAACAAACTCGTTCCAGCAATTCCTGGGTGGGCACGTAAAATTGCCTTCTTAGCTTCATGAGGTGGCAGGGGAACTTGGAAAAGGGAAAAAATTAAGCATGACCAGGATTACTGTAGGCAGATGCAAGATTAATCCCAGCCCTTAAAAGGGAACCCAGATTTCCATGTACGTTCAGCCACCTACATCCAGCCCTGTCAAGATTCAGCCCTCTTCCCATGGTGCTTCAGATGTGATTTGGAGAACGGGCTTCAGAAGGAATGGGACTATCACACAAACCTTCCATGGTTCATTAAAGCTGCCATTTTATCTTCCAGATATCTTTAATGAGATGGTCCAGATACAGCTGCTTTAATGGGATGTTGCTCTAACTGTTTTCTATTGATAAATGGCAAAACACCATGGTATGTGTAGTCCCAACCTGTCTGGAGAGGAGATGCTGAGGTGGGAAACACTGTTTATTGGGCCAAGATCTTCCACCCGTCATTAAAGAGGAAAGAATTGTCCATCATTATTAAGAAGCCATTTTGGCTTTATTCATTTGCAATTCTCTCGTTACAAAGCCCATCGTAAGGATGGAATAATTAAAAGTTCCCAATCAAATGCACGCTTCCCATTTGGAAAAAGCATTTGTGATAAATATTATCATTAAAGATTGTTCAACAAACCAGAGAGAGATCCCTTTGGTCTCCCAAACTGGAAAGCTCAGGAAAAAAATATCTATGGTTAGCCATCCCTCATCCTAGCTCAATTCACACCCTGTTCAGAGGGGATCAAGAGATAAATTTTTATTTCTGTGCATTAATCTGGTCATATTAACTGGCAACAATGGGATTAACCAAAGCACTGCAGCTTTTATTAGGGATTTTCATAAAATAGAGGGGATCTATCTGTCTATCTGTCATCTATTTATTTATTTATTTATTAGTTTGTTTATTTATTAGTTATACTTATAAGCCTACTCTATCTATCCATCATCCATTATTTTTCTCCAACATGTCCATCATCCATCCATCCATCCATCCACCCACCCATCATTATTTTTCTCCAACATGTCCATCATCCATCCATCCATCCATCCATCCATCCACCCACCCATCATTATTTTTCTCCAACATATCTATTGTGTCTGTCTGTCTGTCTATCTATCTATATATCATCCATTATTATTTTTCTCCAACGTCTCTCTCCCTCTCCCTCTCTCATCTATCATCTGTCATCTATTTAAGACAGAAAGATGTTATGAGCAATACACCTTTGGGCACCAGATTAAAAGAAAATCAAGGTTTCTACCAATCAAACTTCCTTGAGGCAAGTAGGTGGATATTCCTCCTTGCAGCTGAATAGAGATATCATGTTCACAAACAAGCAAATCACCCACAGATGTTTTCTTTTTACCCTGAAAAACATCTGGATCACCATTCAGGACAACTAAAGGCTGAATCAGAACAGCTGTGTGCTTTTTGTAAACTCTCCAAAGAGTTTTTAAAAACTCTACAGCTCTCTCTTGTGTTTCTTGCTGAATCTTCCTTTTATTTTTATTTTTAATTTCTTTACAGGTGGTCCTCAAATTACAACTATTTGTTTAGTGACCATTTGAAGTTACAACAGGCGCTCCCCAAAAAGTGACTTAGGATCGTTTTCCACAGTTACAACCGTTGCAGCATCTCTCTGGTCGCGTGATCAAAATTTGGATGCTTGGCAACTGATGTGTGTTTATGGCTGCAGTGTCCCGGAGTCACGTGATTCCCTTCTTGCAACCTTCTGACAAGCAACCGGCAAGCCAGATTCATAAACCAAACGTGTCACTAACTTAACAACTGCTGCAGTTCACTTAACAACGATGGCAACAAGAAAGGGCGTCAAACGGGCGAACGCTCACTTCACAACTGGCTCGCTTAGCCGTGGAAATGTCGGTGGTCGTAAAAGTCGAGGACTACCCATGTACAAATAGGTCTTGCGCCAAGCGACCAACTCATCCCGTAAATGTCACGTTCCGAAGAAGAATCCTGTGGAGTCCAAAGTCTACATCACCTTTTTTTTAACCAATCCAATATCCTCCAGCAAGAAAGAGAGACAGAGACAGAGAGACAAACACACACAGAGAGAATTCCCAATTCCCAATGAGTTTCCATCCTTCTGTCCCTGGCCTCATCCTCTCCCGGTGAAGCCCCACACCCTGGTGGTCTCCTGCAGAAGACCTCAATCCCCCCCCTCCTCCACCAAAGGTTAAAAGGAACAATAGAGAAAAGCTGCCAATTCCGGCCTGGAAAAAATTCTCTTTACAAGAAGGCTTTTCTCTGCGTTGTTTACCATCACCCTTGACTAATGCAGAGTGTTTTTTTTTTGTTTTAAATAATCTCATGCAAATTAGACACACACTTCCTTCCAGTTGATTGCTATCTGCAAGGAATAATATAACCACCAGGACGGAGTCGGGGAGAAAGATGGGAGGAAAACAGGACGTGATTTCTCTCCCCCCTACCACCACCTCCAACCCCTCCCTGTTCAATCTCTCCATCCATCCATCTTTTCTTCTTGCAAGATGCCGGCTATGGACTAAACGGCTTTTGCTCTCCCAACACCTTAATCTATCCCCTATCTATCTATCTATCTATCTATCTATCTATCTATCTATCTATCTATCTAATCTATCTATCTATCTATCTCTTATCTATCTAATCTATCATCTATCTATCTATCTATCTATCTATTTCTATCTATCTATCTATCTATCTATCTATCTAATCTATCTATCTATCTCTTATCTATCTATCTATCATCTATCTATCTATCTATCTATCTATCTATCTATCTATCTATCTATCATTTATCTCTTATCTATATCTACCTATCTCCTATCTATCTATTATCTTTCTATCTATCTATCTATCTATCTATCTATCTATCTATCTATCTATCTATCTATCTATCATCTCTCTTTCTATCATGTATCATATCTATCTATTTATCCCCAGAAAACAGAAGTGACAGGAAAGCTTCAGCACACAAACACACACACAAAGTGAAGCCCAATGTACAGAACAGAATAACAGAGTTGGAAGGGACCTTGGAGGTCTTCTAGTCCAACCCTCTGCTTAGACAGGAAGCCCTACCCCACTTCAGACAAATGGTTATCCAACCTCTTCTTAAAAACTTCCAGTGTTGGAGCATTCACAACTTCTGGAGGCAGGCAGTTCCACGGATTAATTGTTCTCACTGTCAGGAAATTCCTCCTGAGTTCTAAGTTGCTTCTCTCCTTGATATTTTTCAGGTCCTTGATGGAGTCTGGTATGTTTTGCAAAATAATAATAATAATAATAAAAATACTCTGGCTTCTGGGCCATTCAGACAAACAACTGACTCAATTCTTTTCCTGGCTCTGATGCCTGGCTGGCTGGTGCCTGTCTGGCTCTTTGCAGATGAATCTCACGTCAGTGGGAATATGTATGTTTGGTGTGTGTGTGTGTGTGTGTGTGTGTGGAAAACCCCTGGTCTGTCACTCGCCGTCTTTCTCACTCAAGCGGTTTTCAAGAGCCGGCAACAAAGTTCTCACCAATTCCTGTTTGGCACCGATTCGGCTACTGTTGTGAACTTCCGGGCCTGCTTAAGGGGCATCATGGAACACCAGGCCATCTCTGGGTTCCTAGCAAGCAATCCACTCGGTTTGTTTTCTTACAAGCTCAATTCCCTGGCTTATTTTTCATTTGTTTGCTTTAAAACCATTTAATTACAGCACACACACTGTGGGGCTTTTACCACAAATATCTCAGGGCCAATTAATAAAGACACTTTAAGAGTTGTGGCCAGTGGTGGTATTCACCCTGTTTGGGCGAACCGGTAGCGGTGCCCTCGTGTGAGCCCATCCACCAATCCCTAGTGCTATGCCGTCCTATTTAGCCATGTTTTCAAGGGTTGGCACATGTATGAAAGATGCATGAATGCTATCAAAGCACATGCACAGAAGGCCGGTGGCATGCACTGAAGGCGGGCGCAAAGCGAGCATCCGCGTAGCAAATCAGTGGTAAAAATACATGAAACCCATGGTTGTGGCTCAGTGTGTAAACAGTTTGTTGTGTTCGAGAAGCACTGAAGCAGACCTTATTCTGGGCAGAAGTCCTGTTCCCAAAACAGACCGTGATCCCCCCACTAGGGAGAGCTGTCTCTGGAAGAAAGGGCTGCGCTTGCTGACATTTTGACCTTCCCATATCAACAAGTCTTTTGCCCTTAGGATGCAAGGCGTGGAAGGACAACTGAAAGAGCAGTTGGGCGGCTGCCTTTAAAACACACAGATTGGATACAATTGTGGAGTGTGTGTGTGTGTGTGTGTGTGTGTGTGTGTGTGTGCATGTATGCTTCTGTGTATGTAACAGCTTTGCACTTGAGCAATGAATGGGGCGACTTGTGTTCCAAAAAACTATGTCAAGAGCAGTGCCAAGATTTAAAGCTAAACTGGATTTCACTTCATTGACTGCGGAATAAAACATATTTCAAATAGTCGCTTTTAGTCATGATCCCTTTTCTCTGTCAATGAAAAAGCTGTGATTTCACAAGTGGGCAGTCAAGGCCTTGGGGGTGCTTATAAACTTGGGGAAGTCAGATGCGGCATCTCTAATGGACTAATGTTTGTAGGGGTTTTGGAGCAATTCTTGATTTCCATCATCATCATCATGTTGGTCCTCTTCTCTTCAACCCTTGGTTTATGTGTAGTTTATAAGGAGATGCCCTCCTGCCAAGGTCAAGTCTCAGCGACTACATGGATGGGCAAAGCTATGGAAATTCCTCTCCGCTCCCTTCTATTTTGATTTTCCCAGCCTGGCCTACATTTCTGGGTTTCCTGGTGGTCTCCTCTCCACCAGGAATAAACCGTGATCCCGGTTCAACGCAGCCAGTTTGAAGAACACCTTCAAAGGTGGATTGCAGACGTTTTCCTTGCAAAGCGATAATTAACTGGGCAATTCTACAATCATTTTGGATTCTGCCTGATTCTCTACCGCATGATTAAATCACAACAGGACCCATGGTGCTCCACTTTGCCCTTTCTTTAAAGAAAAAGGGGGAAAGTCTTGGGTTTTGTGTGTGTGTGTGTCCCCCCGGCCCCCCCATGGCTAGGGGATTCCCATGGACCAATATTGCATTCCGCTTGTTTCCTGGGTTAAAAATAAATTAATAAATAAGCAAGCAAGCACGCTTGTAGAGGAACGTGCAGAATCCAATAAAAGCCAAGAAGGGAAGGGAGGAAGAACTAAAAAGATTTTGCCTGGGTTTGGCACCAAAAAATTCCTGGCAGGAATTCCCTCTTGCTGGCTACATTTTTCAAAGTCTACAATCCAAGGAAGCCAAGAAGCCAATGTCAAGGGGGTAAAGAGAATATCTCTTCGTTCTTGCTTAGAGGGACATGACACCCCCTCCCCCAATGATGGAGACCTTCCTTCCCACCCTCCAACACATCAAAATCCAGTGGTTTTTCCCCCCTTTTCCTTTTAGCCCTCTTGCCTGGGTCGTTTTTTGGAGGGGCGGATAGAGTTGGCTCTATGTTTTCATTTGTTTGTGCCCTTGTCCCTTCCCCTTGTCCTAGAAGAGGGGTGGTGTGGGGGGGGAGGCTTTTAGAAAAAGGGCTGCAAACGAATAAAATCAGTGAGCTAACTCCCGCCCCCCCCCCCAAAAAAAAGGCTCAGGCGAGAGGGCTAAAAGGAAAAGAAAAAAGGCTGGAATTTTGGGTGTTGGGGGGAGGAAGGAAAGACCTTGGCTGTGGGGTGAGTAGCTGTATGAACAGGATAAATAAATTAGCATTTTCAGGCTGGGAGGTGGGTGGGTGGGAGGGAGGCGGGCACTGGAGCATCTCTCTCTCTCTCTTTCCCTCCCTCCCTCTCTCTCCCCCCCCCCCCCCGCCTCCACCCCAGCCGGGCGCGTGTGCCACCTTCTCCCGCAACCCCAACCTCGCAACTATTAAAAGTCGCCAGGTGACCTGCAGACCCCTATTTCCCAGAGCCTTGTATAAAATTGAATTTTTTAAACATAAATTACACGTAATGACGACACTGTAAAAACTAACAGTAATGGAAAGCTGTGCTGTATTTCATTAGCCTGTATTATTCCGTGCCACCTGATCCAAGCGGATCTTGTTTATGAGTTAGTGTGTTAGCAGGATGCCGATGGAAGCATTTGGTCCGACCTTGCGCTTCTCATTGGGGCATGAAATTACGACGCCAGCACCTTGATATTACGGCCATAAATACAGTAAACTGCAAATTTAAGCCAACGGCTCCTATTGTCTCTGAACATAAAGCTGATCGGTATTTATTTAAAAGGAGAATGAAAAAAAAAATTATATATCACCTTGTTTATGGGTTGGGTGACCCCATCTCCCCCCCCTTTTCTTTGCCTACCCACCCCTCTCCAATCAACCTTATTTTGCTCTCCTGGAATGTAATTGTTTGCTGGAGATGTTTAATTAAAAGTTTAAAAAATATCAATTTTTTCTTTACATTAAAAAAAAAGAGAGAGACCGTGTCTTATCCAACGAAAGGAAGGTGATCGGAGATGGTGTTTTCTAACACGTTTCGGATAAGTCTCCCAGTTAATCCTGTAGCTGACTTAAAATGTTTTATCCCCCTCCCCCCAAATAGAACCCACCCTCGCTGCTTTTTGCACAGATTGCCCCCAAGCAAAAGCTGCAAAACAAAATCTTAATTAAGAGTTCTCCAATAGTCAGCATTTAAAATTTAGTTGTCGGAGGAGTGAAAATGTGGTCTAGCAGCTCAACTCGAGTGGCTTTGTTTGATTTATAGCGGGAAGGAAACCAAAGAGGAAAAACTGGGGGAAACTTCTCAATTATCAGACCCCCCCAAAGACCTGGGAACAGCAGGGCCTTCTGAATCATTCACCTAGAAAGATTGGTCTCGTGCCACATTTTGGTGCCTTCTTGCAAAAAAAATGGCTAAATCAATAAAACGGCTGCCTACTTGACTAAGTTAAACGATTTCATGGTTTGGAAAAACCACACCTGTCCCTAAGGCATGAAACACAAGCTATTAGGTTATTACTAACCAGGTTAGATCATGGCTAATAGTTAGTAATAGTCAGCATGAAGGGACACAGTGGCTCCGTGGCTAAGAATTTGTTGTTTGGTTTTTTAAATATGATAGGGTTTTATATGGTTTTTTAATATTAGATTTGTTCTACTATAATATTGTTTTTATTATTGTTGTGAGCCGCCCCGAGTCTTCGGAGAGGGGCAACATACAAATCTAATAAATTATTATTATTATTATTATTATTATTATTATTATTATTATTATTAAGAGGCTGACTTTGTCGATCAGAAAGGTCGACAGTTCGGCGGTTCGAATCCCTAGCACTGCATAACCGAGTGAGCTCCCACTACTTGTCCCAACCTAGCAGTTCGAAAGCACGTAAAAAATGCACGTAGAAAAATAGGGACCACCTTTGATGGGAAGGTAACAGCATTCTGGGCGCCTTTGGTATTTAGTCACGCCGGCCACAACTCTTCAGCTTAGAAACTGAGATGAGCATCGCCCCCTAGAGTCGGGAATAGCATATATGTGCAAGGGGAACTTTTGACTTTTACCTAGCATTTAAGGCCCTTCCTCCAAATAATCCCACACCTGCTAAGATTTTTGGAGTGAAGGGAGCCCATGAGAAAGCATCCGCACGATTATCAGAATGTCACCACGCAATTCGTCCAATGGCACCAATGGACCTTGCATTCCGGGGAGGGAAGGTAGCACCCATCTGCGTGGCATATAGCACAAACTGTTATTCTAATTATCCAGATTATAGAGCTGCTTTGAGAAAGTGGAGTCACTGTAACAAATTGGGGGGGGGGGGGGAGAACCAAGAGGGTAATTTAAAAGAAAAAAGAAAACCCACATCAATAAAAGGGGGTGGTTGAAATGATGCTCTCTGAGCTTGACTGCTTTCTTGTGGGCATTTCATTACCCACACTAGGTAACACTACTAGCACTGATGGCGTTACCTAGTTTGGGTCAGGAGACGTCTGCAAGAAAACAACCAAGCTCAGAGACCACCAAGGGCCCCTTTAACAAAGAAAACAAAAAGCATTTTCAAAGAAAGTAGTAAGGAAAACCAGAGTGCAGATGGCACTTCTTGTATAATGTCCATCTCTCGGAGGTGACCTAAGAGCACACTCACCTCTATTACATTAAATGTAGCAAGGGAGGGGGTGGAGAGAGAGAGAGGGAAGCAGGGAGAGGAGAGGGAGGGGGGAGAAAACCCTCAACACAAAGGCAAAAGGACATTGGGATATCACAAACCGTAACATGGCATAAATCACTACATTACAAGCCCGGTGCAAAATAATATATTTCGTCGGCGCTTTAAAAGGCGAAGGAGTTGTGATTCCTGCTTGTTGGGGGAGGTCAGATTCTGCCTCCCCCCCCCCCCCACAAAAAAAAGCTGGAGGCAAAGAGAGTCCTGGAGGTGTTGGAAGTGAGCCACTTGTGAGAGGGAGGGAGATATGAACCCTGTCAGATTCAGGCTGTCACTGGAGGGATGCTGTGGTTTGGGAACTCTTTCTACCCCACGACAGTTCGGGCATTTCTGGGTGAAAATATGAGCATCCAGGAAGGAGAAGAAATGCCCTTGGCAAATGGATGGCAAAAGACTAGCCAACATGGCTACTATGGAAAGATCAAAGAAGCACAATTATTGTTTTGGTTATTATTGTTACTTTTATACATTAAAAATGAAACTCGGTCAACTGAACATTTTAAAATGTACAGTATCACAAGTATCACTGACTGGCGCTGATAGTTGATATGAGTTGCTCTCAGCATCACAGGTATCAACCAATTATGATCATCTTCATCTTTCTTCTCCTCCTCCTCCTTCACTTCCTCCTTCTATTATTATCTCTTTTATTCATTAAACATGAAATTCAGTCAATTGAACATTTTAAAAAGTATCACAAATATCACTGAATGGTGCTAACGGTTGATACGGGTTGCTGCCAGTATCCTAGGTATCAACCAAGTATCTTCTTAAAATATATGATGTTCCAAGTAGCACAGGTTTTTGCAGTTCCGCTGGTGTTATTGAAAGCTGCCATTTCTTGATGTGTTTTGTGAAATTCTTGGACAGGGTACTAAGTGCCCCAACGACAATGGGTATCACAGTTTCATCCATAGGCCTGTAGTTTCAATGGTCAGGTTGTGGTATTTTTCTTCTACTCTGGCATCTCCTTGTACAGCGATATCAATAAACGTGTACTCTTCGACCCTTGACAACCCTGGTATCTGGCCTGTTGTGTTCCAAATGATGATCTGCCTGTATTCAAAAGTCCCACAAGATCTTTACTGTCTCATTTTAAGTAACTTTTCCCACTTTGTGCTCCCATGACTTTTCGGATACAGGTATATCGTATTTTTTACATAATGACCAGTGGACTAATTTAGCAACTCGGTCATGTCTACCTTTGCAATCAGTTTGCGTCATTTTGCTGCACTCACAAATTAAAGATGAAACAGTCTCAACTTTGCCATTGCAGTCAGCAGTTTTGATGGCCAGTGGATTTTTGTATCTTTGCTTTCATGGCATTAGTTTGTAGTACTTGTTCCTGAGCAGTGAATATTATTATTATTATTATTATCATCATTGTCATCATTATTACTATTATCATCCTGTACAATTGTATCACAGCAGTCAGTTGTTTCACTGGATTTGGCATTAATTACAAGTCAGGGGCCAGGACGTCGTAATAAGCATGAGCCGGGGTGGCGCAGCAGGTAGAGTACTGTACTGCAGGCCACTGAAGCTGACTGTAGATCTGTAGGTCAGCGGTTCAAATCTCATCACCTGCTCAAGGTTGACTCAGCCTTCCATCCTTCCGAGGTGGGTAAAATGAGGACCCGGATTGTGGGGGCAATAGGCTGGCTCTGTTAAAAAGTGCTATTGCTAACATGTTGTAAGCCGCCCTGAGTCTAAGGAGAAGGGCGGCATAAAAATTGAATAAATAAATATAAATAAATAAAAATACACTGCTCAAGGGGACACTTAAACAACACAATATAACTCCAAGTAAATCAAACTTCTGTGAAATCAAACTGTCCACTTGGAAAGCAACACTGATCGACAGTCAATTTCACATTCATTTATTTATTTGTTTGTTTGTTTGTTTATTAAATTTTTATGCCACCCCTTTCCGTAGACTCGGGGCGGCTCACAGCAATAGTAAACACAGTGTAAAATACATGCTGTTGTGCACATTCAGCTTTGTACAGAACAAAGTATTCAACGAGAATATTTCAATCATTCAGATCTAGGATGGGTTCTTTCAGTTCCCTTTATTTTTTTGAGCAGTGTATTTTTGAAGTATATGTGTGAAACCGTACAGTGTGGCTTTCTGCATTTGACTGATGGTGATTTTGTCAATTTTGAGCTGTTTTAAATATAATTCTACTGCTTTTGGGACACCACCACACAATGTTCCAATCATCGCTTGGAATTACCACTGCTGGTCTGTGCCATACTTGTTGAATTTTGGTTTTTAAGTACTGGTATTTTGCAATTTTTTTCCCTTGTTCCTTTTCATCGACCTTGCTATCCCCTAGTATTATGATATTGCTGATAATATTATTATTATTCCCTCTCCTGCATTTTGCGAGAGTGAAGAAAGCAACAATTGGGATCAAAACTGAGAAAGTGTAAAGCGCCAACGTTTCTTTCAAAGGAAAGAGCTGTTTAAACGAAGAGAGACTATCATGTAATATATACAGTAGATGCACAGAGTAGAATCTGAGCTCGGCTTCCCAGCCCTTCGTCCTTCCTCCTGAGCCACAAGGGGTTGGGAAGCTAAAAAGAGAAGCAAGCAGGGTTCGTGCTGAATGCAGGCCAATTCTCTAGGGCTGAGATTGGCACAACAGCCATAATTCTTTGGGGGGTAGTTAATGGTATTATTCTCTCCATCCCCATCCCAAAGGGGTAAAAAAGGGGGGTGAGAGAGGGACCTTGGCAAGAGTTAAAATGACGCAATTTGAGAAAAGGGCTTTATTTTTTTAAAAAATCATGGCACTGGACATTGGTGAGTTTTCTAGCAGCCCAGGAACAAAGATAATAATAATAATTAATAATAATAATTTATTGGATTTGTATGCCGCCCCTCTCCGTAGACTCGGGGTGGCTAACAACAATGATAAAAACAGCATGTGACAATCCAATAATAAAACAACTAAAAACCCTTATTATAAAACCAAACATACACACAGACATACCATGCATAACTTGTAATGGCCAAGGGGGAAGGAATATCTCAACTCCCCCATGCCTGGCGGTATAAGTGAGTCTTGAGTAGTTTACGAAAGACAGGGAAGATGTCCACTGGTATCAGGGATGCTGTGCTCACTTATACCGAACACTCTCCAAAAGGAGGCTGTCAACTCAGTTTCTTGATGATTGAGAGGGATGGGTTTGTCTACAAGAAGATTGGGCAGCCTGGATGACTCTTGTTCAGAAAGGCAAGAAATGGTCAGGTTTAGGCTCCACTGCAAGGGGGGGGGGGCTTGACATATTAAGTTCTCTTCATGGTAGATGGGATTTGCTTTGGAAATTTATTTATTATTATTATTTATTATTAATTGGATTTGTAGGCCACCCCTCTCCGTCTTCCTCTCTAATGTCAGGCTTGATGGCTATCAGAGGAAGCATAATTCCAATTTCTGAAACTTGTTCCTTTTCTCAATATCTCCCCTGGGCACAGAAGGGAATGTCGGGTTTTGCCACCACCACTTATGATCAGCAAATAATGCTAAGTTTTTGGATCGGGCAGGTCTGGTGCCCTGGACCTTCTCAACTTCCTAAAGATGGAGGAGATGCTGAAGTTCAAAACATTTGGGGGAGGGGGAATAGAGTGCATTAAATCCATAGGCTTAGATCAGATTCACACGGCCTTTACTTACAGTTTTTGACAATAAGGTTTTAGGAATACAAATTTCACATTTTTTGCAACCCCTGTAACTCCAAAGACCGGGAGGGTGGGGAAGGAAGAGGGGAAGAAATGTGTAAAGAAAAGCCCACAGTCGCCCCATCCTTTCTATAATGCTACGTTGGGGGAGGGGGCAAGGCCCATACCTCTAATTTGTGTGATTCTGAGCAAATCTTAAACACGACATCTGTGGAGTGCAGAGACTCAGCTGGGCCAGAATGAAGAAGCCTGGAATGGTATAAGGCTCTCCTGTGTAGGCAAGGGGTTGGATTAGAAGACCTTTAGGGTCCCCTTCCCAACTTTGTTATCTTGTATTTTTCAGGAGAAAGACAGTTCTTTAGGATGTTTGAACTGGCCCTTTTGTTTTGTTTTAGGGTTGTTTTTTTTACAGAAAACTAACCCTGTTATTTTTTTAAATACCTCAAGTTCAAGGACCAGACAGTTTGGCCCAATACAAGGTAAACACTTTCCATTTTTGACCGAAGGAAGTAGTTTAGAAAGTTGAAAACATATACACACATATTCTTTCTTTCTTTCTTTCTTTCTTTCTTTCTTTCTCTTTCTTTTTTTCTTTCTTTCTTTCTCTGCAAGTAGTCACCTGCTGCTTTTTCGTATAGCAATATTCTACAGGTAGCCCTCAATTAATGACCACAATTGAGCCCAAAGCTTCTGTTGTTGAGCGACGAAATTTGCGAAGTGACTTTTGCCCCCATTTTACATCTTTTCTCGCAAATCACAGTTGCAGTTGATAAGTTAGTAACCTGGCCGTTAAGAGGAATCTGGCTTCCCCACCAATTACTGCTTGCCAGGAGGTTGCAAAAAGGAGATCACGTGACCCTGGGATGCAGCAACGGTCATAAGTACGGACCACTCACCGAACGTCTGAGTGTTGATCACGGGTTCACGGAGATGCTGCCAATGTCATAAGTGTGAAAAACGGTCGTAAGATACTTTTTTTCCAGCGTCGTCGTAACTTTGGTAACTAAATGACCTGTTTTTAACTTGAGGACTAGTCATACTTACAGGAACTGAAGAGTGCTGAGCTTTAAAAATGCAGTGAATGAAAACTGATCGCTATCTGTCTGTTTCAATAGTTTTGTTTCACTTGTTTCTTGAGGTCTCCAGAAATTTCCTGCTTTTCTGATGCAAGAAGCTCAGCTGAGCTCCCAACTACGAACAACAAGGAACCTACGGACCATATGGGTTTAATTGACAGTATAGTACAGAGGCTGGTTTAAAAAAAGAGAGAGAAAAAGGCTAAACTCCAGGGTATTCTACATAAACACCTTCTCAATGCCTCCCCCCACCCGCCAAATTCTCCCCAGCGCTTCAGCAACACAGGCGCCCAGGTTTTTTAGCCGACACAGAATTTGCACCTCGCAAACAAATTATTTAACTGCTCTTATTCCCTGCGGAGGATTGCAGCGATCATCTGAAAACGCGGCTCGTCTCTCGCCTCGATGCAACCGCTTTGATAGGTTAAATGCCGCCGTTTAATTACAGTAATGGAAGCTGCTATTTTTTTTGATTCTTACAAACATAGCTTCTCTCTTCTTCTTTTTAAAAAAAGGCAAAACCACAAAGTCAGATTTAGCCTGTTATTATTATTATAATTATAATAATAATTATTATTAATTATTATTTAAATATAAAACAAACCTTATTTTGTATTACTAAGTTTCGACGGGTGGTTCAGTGGTTTGGGAGTGCAAAGCGGGAATCACACATGAGAGGCGGAAGGGGAGGGAGGGAAAAATAAAATGGGGAACTGGGGCATAAAAGTTGCGGGGAGACGACACTAAATGCCAAACAACTGTGAGTTTTGCCCTTTAAAAAAAATCCAGGGAGATTAATCCACTTTACAAATAGTTTCAACTTCTACCTTCAAAACAACTTTATGGAGCAGTGACGGCGAGCCTTTTTGGCACCAAGGGCCCCAAACCGGAATGCACGTGCGCGCCAGAGCACGGGAAACCTGAAGACCAGCTGGCGATTGGGTGTCTCCAGGTTTCCAGCACGTATGCATGTGCCAGAAACCAGGAGAGCAGCTGGCAACGTCACATGTGCCCATAGAGAGGGCTCTGCGTGCCACCTCTGGCATGAAGGCCATAGGTTCGCCATCACAGTTATAGAGCATTGCACACCAGAAATACTAGACAAAAGGACAGTTTTTTCCCCCAAACTCCATCACTCTGCTTAACAACTAATTCTCACAACACTGTCAAACTATTCACTAAGACTGGATTACTATCATTCTTCTCATCCTTCCTATTACCTATCTCCTTTTCTACTTATATGATTATAACCTTGTTGCTTGTATCTTTACAATTTATATTGTTTTATTTTGTTTCCTAGTATGATTTTGATTACTTATTTAGTATTATTTAGTTAGTACTGTTTTTATAATGCCTTGGTAAGGCCACACTTGGAATACTACATTTTTGGTCACCACGATGTAAAAAAATGGTTGAGACTTTAGAAAGAGTGAAGAGAAGAGTGACAAAGATGATTAGGGGACTGGAGGCTAAAACATATGAAGAACGGTTGCAGGAACTGGGCATGGCTATTTTAATGCAAAGAAGGACCAGGGGAGACATGATAGTAGTCTTCCAATATCTCAGGGGCTGCCACAAGGAAGAGGGAGTCAAACTGTTCTCCTAAAGGTAGAACAAGAAGCAATGGGTGGAAACTAAACAAGAAGAGAAATAACTTTGAACTATGGAGAAGTTTTCTGACAGTTAGAACAATTAACCAGTGGAACAGCTTGCCATTGGAAGTTGTGAATACAGTACTTCAACACTGGAAGTTTTTAAGATGTTGGATAACCATCTGTCTGAAGTGGTGCCTAAACAGGGGGTTGGACTAGAAGACCTCCAAGGTCCCTTCCAATTCTGTTGTCCTATTTCTATTCTATTCTATTCTATTCTATTTCATTTTCTCTTCTACATTCTCTTCTCCTATCTATTCTATTCCATTCCTATGACTATCACTAAGTGCTGTCTCTTATGATTCTTGATGAATGTATTTTTTATGTACACTCAGAGTTTATGTACCGAAGACAAATTCCTTGTGTGTCTAATCACACTTGGCCAATAAAGAATTCTTATTCTTATTCTTTCCAAATGCAGAGAGCAAAGGTTTCATATGTAGAAAAAGCAGGAAGTTCATGCTTTCACCCAGCTAAAAGGCTGTGCATAAAAGAAAGACTACCCCCAAACCCCATTTCTGTTTGCATCTGCCTGTGTCTGTCTCTCTGTCCCTCTCACACAGACACACACACATAAACACACCAACAACTTAAGAGTAGCTTCCTCACCTAGGTGGGTCAGTGGACATGGAATCTCCAGCTGTAGAGATTAAAATTAAAAATCAGATACAGGCTTATAGCAGTTTGTTTAGTGGCCAGTTCAAAGTTGCAATGGCTTAGCAACATCCATTTTTGGCTACCTGCATTGGGTCACCTCCCCCATGCCCTCCCAGAATATCTGGTTGGTCAGTATCGGAAACAAGAGTCCTGGATTAAGCATCTCTGTAAATCACCCCACAACTGCACAATAACAACTTTGAACAGGGCTCTTGATTCGAATGAAACCCAAGTCTACGCAGAGTCACAGCCCTCTTTCTTCATCCCAGCTGGTCTGCATCTGAGAATAAATAAATGGTCCAACTTCCACCTTTTATGTCTTGTCCCATTTTTAAGCTTCCTGATACTCGGTGCTTCCTTTAATAGCACTTATTCACATCGGTTACACAGGAAGGCAGGATTAATAGCAATTTGATAGCAAAAGGTGTATCTCCACCGTCATAAATCCAGCACCAGCGCAGCATCTCGACTGTAGGATTTGCAGAAAGTCAAGGATAAAAAGTGTTTTCAAGCTGCCAAAATGTTTTAACGTCAACAAACACTTCCTCGGCTAGGTTCCAGAATATAGGTAGTCCTCGACTTACGACCAAAATGGAACCCAACATTTCCACAGCTAAGCAACACAATTGTTAAGTGAGTTTTGTCCTATTTTTTGTCCTTGCCACAGCTGTTTAGCGAAATCAACACCAGATGCGAAGTCCATCTGGTTTCCCCGTTGACTTTCAAGTGGTCGCAAAAGGGATCACATTACCCTGGGACATTGCTTAGCCATCATAACTATGAACAGGTGGCCAAATTTTGATCCCGCGATCACAATTCGAACTTTGATCCCTGATCACAGGGATGCTGCAACAGTCGTAAAAGAAAAAAAAATAGCTGTACGACGCTTTTTTCCAGGCCTTTGTTAACTTTTTATGGTCACTAAATGATCGTGAGAACTACCTGCTGTACTTTTCGGAGTATAAGACATACCTACATCCCCCCCCCAAAAGAGACTGAAAATTTGGGTGCATCTTATACTCCGAATGTAGCTTTTTTTTTGGAAGCTTTTTTTCCCCAGCCCTAACAAGATCCTAACGATCATGCAGGCTTTTTTATTGCTACCCTCTCCAAAGAAGGTTTTTGCAGCCCTAAGTCTTTGCAGGCTTGTTTTCATTGCTGCTCCCTCCAAATAGGTTTTTTTAAAGCCCTAACCAGGGGATAAAATAATATGCTGAAGCTGACTAGACTAAGGACGTTAGCCAGAGGAATACCTGGTAAGCAGATTATTTTCCCTATTTTCCTCCCCCAAAATTAAGGTGCATCTTATACTCTGAAAAAGGACATTTATCAGGAAGTGCAGCGAGTGTCTTATCTTTTCAACAACGTGCGTTCATTCTTGCACCGCCGGACGCAGAGTTCCCAGGTTTGTGCTGACTTAAGAATTCTGGGAGTCAAAATTTGAACATTTGGGGAGGGTGTCCAGATGGAGAAGGATGCGAGAGGGAAACAACGTTAAGCCTCTTTCAGGATTTAAGCAGCGTAGCTAACACCTTGATGGCCTCTCCTTGCTCCATTTGCGTCTCGCAAGAGAAGAGAATTGACATTACTGGTAACGGGGGTGATGAGGGGAATAGATTTTTTTTTAAAATTATTATTTGCAGTCTTCACACAATGAAGTCCCTTGGTAGCAAACAAAACAAAACAAAACAAAAAACGATCCCGAACTGGCGCCTCTCGTCTTCCCCTTGCACAGACCTGACCTTTAAGGTGAAGGAGGTCAGGAGACAAATTTAATTTTGTCGATCACCATAAAAAGGGAGCGCTTGCACACGGACACCACCGAGGGGGCATGAATATTGCCGGTCAGGTGGGAACGCAGCCGAGCCAGGCCGGGGCGCACGCGAGAGGGAGAGTCGCCCACATGTACTTAAAAGAAATTCAATCAGCCGATGCTAATGCCTAAGGTCAGCCGCGCACGTCGGGGGAAAAAAAAGAATCTGATAGCACTTTTTATAAATATAACCCATGTATTTGCAAACCCCCTCCTTAAAAAAAAGTTTTAGAAAATTGTAATGCATTCGCCCCAGCGTGCCAGGGGGAGGACGGAGCACCCACCTTACTTTTTTTAGATGACTTGCACAATCGTGTCTTTTGCAGAGTGCAACCAAGTCAAGATGTACCGAGCAGGAGAACTGTTTACAAAGAGGAGGGCCTGGGAAGGGGGGTGGGGACAGAGATAAATGGATTAGCGCCCTCTTTTTTCTCCGTGCCCAGGGAACATTTTTCAAAGAGCACCTGTCGGCTTTTGGAGACAACTATATTTTACGTGAGGATGTGGAATTAGACACCAGCCAAACTTTCAATGAAAGCAAAGAATTGTGGTGTACACCCACCTCAATCTCAACCTCTCTCTACCTGCCCTTAAAAAGCAGGAAGGTTAAAAAAAAAATGCTGGGGGTCTTTTAAGAGCCAGACTGCTCAATCCCATTCACAGCAAACAATCCAAGTAATTGGGATTGTAATGAAAGAAAAAAACAGCTTTCTGCAGCCTGATCCATTTTTTTAAAAAAAAGAAAACTCTTTACTGCTTTAATTCTTTATTCCTTCTCACCCATGTTTACAGAAAGGAAGAGGAACAAAAAGTGATAAAAAGATCCTGGAAAATCACGTTTCTTTTCTCACTCATCCAGAAAGGAAATCATCATCACCACCATTGGTATTTGTGACACTTTTTAAAATGTTAAGTTAACTGGTTTTCATGTTTAATGAATAAAAGAAATGATATAACAACAACAACAACAATAATAATAATAATAATGTTGCCATACCAAGTGACAGCTGAATTGATGAAAAACAACAAGAAAACTTAGTCGATATTAGGATCTTAAAACTGAATTCCAATGACTCCGGCATAAACCTGTACTGTGCCAAAACAACTCAGCCACCGTACTTGGATCTGCACACATCATATGAAAATACATCACACAGTCCTAGACGCTTCGGAAGTGTTTGATTTGTGATATTGTGATATGAAATCCAGCATATCAATCTTTTTTGCTGTGTATTATTGGGTTTTTGTGAATAATAATAATAATAATAATAATAATAATAATAATAATAATAATTCAATTGCAAAAGGCCGCTTTACTGGGATCGACAAACATAATTGGCCGCTACATCACGTAGTCCTAGGTGCTTGGGAAGCGCCCGACTGGTGATGAAATACGAAATCCAGCATAGTGATCTCGTTTGCTGTGTTGTATTGACATAATAATAATAATAATAATAATAATAATAATAATAATAATAATACAGAGTTGGAATAGATCTTGGAGGTCCTCTAGTCCAACCCCCTGCTCAGGCAGGAAACCCTAAACTACTTCAGACAAATGGCTATCTAACTTCTTAAAAACTTCCAGTGTTGGAGCAATCACAACTTGTGGTGGCAAGCTGTTCCATGGATTAATTGTTCTAACTGTCAGAAAATTTCTCCTTAGTTCTAAGTTGCTTCTCTCCTTGATTAGTTTCCATAATAATAACAACAATTGGGAGGGGGGATTCCTTCTATAATGACCCACTGCCATTTTTCACTCAAATAAAGGCAGCGCTTAACATGAACTTACCTGGCTCAACAATCAAAACTTTGGAGACAAAGCTCCCTCTGCCAAGCATGAGCCCAGCCAATAGCATGAGCCCAGCCAATAGCATGAGCCCAGCCAAACTGACTAACTGTCTGTCTCTCTCTTCCCCGCTCTTTTTTTTCTCCTGTCAATGACAGCACAATTTTGCCTCTTCACACACAGCCACGGAAACCACAAAACACCGAGAGAAGAGCGAGCCAGCCAAGGCGAGGGTGGTTAATGAAGCCAAGCCAAGCTTTAGGTTCTCAACACCACAGCGGAGAAAATGCTTTGGCGGATGCAGAAGCGAGGCGAGAGGTTAACTTGATCCTCCGAAATCAGGGCGGTGGGGTGTGATGGCTTCAATGGGAAGCAAATCGGTCTCTTGCTGTGAGGACGTGGTGTCAGGCTTCGGAGGAGGAAAAGGTGCTGGGAGAAGGAGAGAGAGATCTGGGGAATGGGTGGAGGGAGAACAATTCCGTCCCTCGTGGTGGGCTGTCGAAAGATGCTTAAAGAGTTTAAACAAGGTCTGGCTTGGCTGCAAAGGAGGGGCGTAAGAATGCAGGCGGAGAAAGGATTCCTACAGCAAATTGAACCTCCAAAAGATAGCAATAGCACTTCGACTTATATCCCTCTTCTTCATAGTGCTTTTACAGCCCTCTCTAAGCAGTTTACACAATCAGCATATTTGCCCCCAACAATCTGACTCCTCATTTTAGCCACCTCGGAAGGATGGAAGGCTGAGCCGGTGGTGAGATTTGAACTGCTGAACTAGAGCTAACAGTTAGCTGAAGTAGCCTGCAGTGCTGCACTCTAATCACTGTGCCACCCCGGCTCTTATAAAGGAGGAAAAAACAGGGGAAGGGTCTATTGCACTTAAGAAGACTCGCACCTTCAATTATTGACCAGCCCAGGGGTCAGCAACCCACAGCTCTGAAGCCGCATGTGGCTCTTTCATCCTTCGGCTGAGGCTCTATGGCTCAAAATATTCATCATAACCTCCAATGTGTGATATCCACTGGCACGCGATTTATTGAGCTTTTTGATCCCCGCTAGGCCAACCATGGATAAATCCAAGAAAAGAAAAGTTTCAGAAGAAAACAGAACGTTTAATTCAACTATGTTTGCTAGTTCTGTGGCTGCTAAGGAAATAGTCAGGCGTGGGAAGAGTTTTGTGGCTCCCGGTGTTTTCTTTTCTGTGGGAAACGGCTCCAAATGGCTCTCTGAGTGTTTAAAGTAGCCAACCCCTAGACCAGCAGAGTGCATGGAGAGGTTTCGACCAACCCACCTCAGAGGGTCTTCATCAAACTGTTAGAGAAGAGTAGGGGGCCGTTCCAATATCCTTTCCTTGTGGACCACCCACTCAAGAGAGAAATGAATGCAGTGCTTTGACTCTTAGAGGACTGGAGTTAACAGAGAGCCGCTATCAACCCACCCCCCTCCCAAACAAATTCTGGAAATGATGGGTTAAATTAAAAGAAGATGCTCGGTGTTTTTTCCCACTGATACTGAAAGGTCTGGTGTTTTGAAAAACAAAAACTTCCACCAGAGTTTTAAAATGAGTAGGGCAGCGCTTACAAATGCCTCCTTTCCCCCCGTTTTCTCTCGGCCACACACAACTTAACTGGACTCCCACGATGAGCCCGAGCCATTGTCGTGTGGTTTGGCTGGTTTGGCTTAGCAGCCGCTCCACGACCCCAACGCCTGTCGTCTGCAAACCACGCTTGATGGTTTAAGCGTCTTATCCGAGCCCAAGCCAACTGTGTGGCTCAGCCAACATACCAGGGTTAATCAAATCCTTCCTTAATGGGAGCCACACACATTTCCTTCTTTGCAGGCTGAGCTACTGAAATCCTCCCAAAGAGGCACGGCCAAAGTTTAAGAAGACTTCGCTGGTGTGTGTGTGTGTCTGCCAGCTGACCGGCTTTACATTCATCTCTGTTGCCATTCCCATACCATGTAGCTTGCTTTGTGCCAGACTTGGTCATGATTCACACACACACACACACACCATTCATTCAGACAAGCCCTTCCATTCACAGCACTGCAGTCAAGGGTGTTCATTGAGGAAACGGAGTGTTAATCAGTAGCTTTGAATCACCTTCTCTGCTTGCTGTGTAAAAGAAACTTTGGAAAACACCTTAACATTTTTTTGGGGGGGGGGTTTACTCCTTTCTAATAAAAATATTAGAGGTCATGAATCAGAAAAGAGGGAAGGAGAAAGGGAAGGAGGAAAGTAAGTATGAGATCAATGAAATGTTGGATGGATGGATGGATGGATGGATGGATGGATGGGAGGGAGGGAGGAGAAAGGGAAGGAGGGAAGGAAGGAGAGAGGGGTCAGTGGAAGGGACGGGTGATGGGGGAAGGAGAAAGGGAAGGAAGGAAGGAGAGATGGGATCAGTGAAAGGGAGGGAGGGAGAAGAAAGGGAAGGAAAAAGAGATGGGAGGGATGAGATCAATGGAAGTGATGGAAAGGAGAGATGGGATCAGTGGAAGAGAGGGAGGGAAAGAGGGAGGGGGGGAGGGAGGGAGGGAAGGAAGGAAGGAAGGAAGGAAGGAAGGAAGGAAGGAAGGAAGGAAGGAAGGAAGGAAGGAAAACTCCATGCAGGCAGGATTCATTCAAGGCTTTTTACACATTTCATTTTTGGTTACAGAGTTTTGCAGTCCCCCTGTGCCATGTGGGACCACAACCAAGGCGTGACTGAATCCTTTGCCTGGAGTGAAATATCACAACATGCACAGAAATTCAGCATGTGGAGGAGTTTTTACTTTTGCTGTCTTTCTAGATTCGAAAGAGCCCTCCCCTCACTGCCAGGCCATTAGGACTTGGTCACAATGCTGTTTTATTTTTTCCTTGCCTAACACCACCTGCCATTTCCTTATTTCTGGGCAGCTGATGTGAAATCTCAAAGGCTCCTCCCAGAGTGCTGGTCCAGCTGGCGAGCCCTTATATTACTTCAATACATAAGTTTGGGGGGGGGGAGATATGTCCCTCCCCAAACCCCAAGAGAGTCACAGAAGCAAGTTGTAGAGTGGTTCAATTTTTGTTTCTACCTCTAGATGTTTCTGCCTTCTCCTATTTCCTTTCCTTTCTGCTTCCCATTCTAAACAAATGTAGATCCTTTTTTAATAAGTAATAAAAAGATAGGAAAGGAAAGGAGGAGAGGAGAGAAGACCCACAATAGTTCTATATACTGTAGAACTTCCATATTCAGAAACAGGGAGTGGCCCCTGAGCAGGAGCAGCTTGGAAGGAGGGTCTAGAAAGGAAGATGCTTTGATCTCCTCCATCTGTTCCCGAGGTGAAGGAGGACAGGCCCGAAAAAACAACTTAGCAAGCATCAAGGACTTTGTGATGATATGGCTCATTTTGGTGGGGCCTTGCCTGCGGAGAATGTAGACACCTGGCCTTTATTTTGCATGCGGGGGAAGAAGAAAGAGGAGGAGGGGAGAAGGATGAGGAGAAGGAGAACAACAACAACAATAGAGGGAGGGAGGGAGGGAAGGAAGGGAAGGAAGGGAGGGAGGGAGGGAGGGAGGGAGGGAGGGAGGGAGGAAGGAAGGAAGGAAGGAAGGAAGGAAGGAAGGAAGGAAGGAAGGAAAGAAAGAAATAAGAAGAGGAGGAGGAGGAGGAAGAGGAGGAGGAGGAGGAGGAAAGAAAAAGGCATGAACCTCCCTGAGACACTCCCAAATTAATTACAAAGCTGACGGTGGAAAATTAATTTTAGAAATGCAAGAGGCCAACTCTCCCACCACGGCTGCCATTTCTTCTTTCTCCTCCTCCTCCTCTCTACTTGTCCTTCACCCTCAACAGCGGCAGGACGCCCTCGTTTTCATTTCCAAGCGGAGGGGTGCAATCGTGAAGCCGTCCAGTCGATAACCTGGCCATCGGAACAAGCTCTATAATTAAAAGGTCAGTGACCTGGAAAGCAGGAATCTTCAAACTTGCCGGGGCTTCTCAGCGGTGATGGAGCTATTAAATTAAGGCGGTTATGAAATCAATGCTAAAAAAGCTTTCACAGTAACAAGCTTCCATTCAAGGACATCTAAATCGCCGGGTGAAATGGGAGTTAAGTTATGAAAAAGAAGAAGGAGGGAAGGAATGAGGGGTAGGCACTAAATCCGGAATCCGCCTTCCTGGCAGAAGCTGCTGGGCCTGGCCACCCTCCTGCCTCCCCCCCTTTTGGAAATGCATTTATCGGGGTGAAACCATTTCGAGGAGCCCCGTATGAGGCACAACTGGACAAAGTGCAAAAGCCACAACTGCAGGACAGTTCTCGCAACATTTAAGACGTGCGTTGGGTGCGGAGCTTCTCATTATAAACCACAGCCACCAGCCGGACCCCACAGATTCAGAAATGCACAGAATTTCTTCAGCCCTTGCTCGGCTATTCCCAGGTTTTTCCCTTCTAATACAAAGCGAGGATCAAGCGTGTGATGTAATCTACTCCCCTGGTACAGACAATGAGAAATGGGCACTTTCCCGCAAAAAGTGTTACGGCCCTGAAGAGTCCTGCTTATAATATCTAAGGCAGTGTTTCTCAACCTTGGGCGTTTGAAGATGGGTGGACTTCAACTCCCAGAATTCCCCAGCCAGCGTTGCTGGCTGGGGAATTCTGGGAGTTGAAGTCCACCCATCTTCAAACGCCCAAGGTTGAGAAACACTGGTCTAAGGTAAAAGTAAAGGTTCCTCTTGCGCATATGTGCTAGTTGTTCCTAACTCTAGGGGCCAGTGCTCATCTCCGTTTCAAAGCCGAAGAGCCAGCGCTGTCTGAAGGCATCTCCGTGATCATGTGGCGGCATGACTCAATGCTGAAGGCACAGAGCACGCTGTTACCTTCCCATCAAAGGTGCTCCTATTTTCCTACTTGCATTTTTTACCTGCTTTCAAACTGCTAGGCTGTCAACGAAGCAGTGGAAGTGATGTGCCGGTGCCTGGAGGCTGTTGGGGCCTGGATGGGTGTCAACAAACTCAAACTCAACCCAGACAAGACGGAGTGGCTGTGGGTTTTGCCTCCCAAGGACAATTCTATCTGTCCATGGGGGGGGAATTATTGACCCCCTCAGAGAGGGTCCGCAACTTGGGCGTCCTCCTCGATCCACAGCTCACATTAGAAAAACACCTTTCAGCTGTGGCGAGGGGGGCGTTTGCCCAGGTTCGCCTGGTGCGCCAGTTGCAGCCCTATTTGGACCGGGAGTCATTGCTCACAGTCACTCATGCCCTCATCACCTCAAGGCTCGACTACTGTAACACTCTCTACATGGGGCTACCTTTGAAAAGTGTTCGGAAACTTCAGATCGTGCAGAATGCAGCTGCGAGAGCAATTATGGGCTTCTCCAAGTATGCCCATATCACTCCAACACTCCGCAGTCTGCATTGGCTGCCGATCAGTTTCCGGTCACAATTCAAAGTGTTGGTTATGACCTATAAAGCCCTTCATGGCACCGGACCAGAATATCTTCGGGACCGCCTCCTGCCACACGAATCCCAGCGACCGGTTAGGTCCCACAGAGTTGGCCTTCTCCGGGTCCCGTCGACTAAACAATGTCGTCTGGTGGGACCCAGGGGAAGAGCCTTCTCTGTGGGGGCCCCGACCCTCTGGAACCAGCTCCCCCCTGAGATTAGGATTGCCCCCACCCTCCCTGCCTTTCGTAAACTCCTTAAGACCCACCTTTGCCGTCAGGCATGGGGGAACTAAAACACCTCCCCCTTGCCCATGTTGTTTTGTTGATTGATTGACTGTGTGCCTGTTTTTTTTATATATATACTGTTTTTATGAGATTATTAATTTTAAATTGTAACTAGATGGGTGGGCATTGGATTTGGTATTATGTACTGTACTGTTTTTTATTATTGTTGTGAGCCGCCCCGAGTTTGCGGAGAGGGGCGGCATATAAATCCAATAAACCTAAACCTAACCTATCAAGTAATGGGAGCTCACTTCCTTATGCGGTGCTGGGGATTCGAACTGGCGACCTTTCTGACTGACAAGCACAGCGTCTTAGCTACTGAGCCACCGCATCCCTGTTTATGCCCTCTTTATGAATTTAATAAAAACATTGCCGCATTGCAGAGCCTGGCCTAAGCAATATTTTTTTAAAATATTAGGGATTTTAGGTCAGTTATTTAGTTAATTAACTGGATTTGCCATGAGTCTTCGGAGAGGGGGGGCATAGAAATCAAATGAATGAATGAATGAATGAATGAATGGCGACATCAGAAAGCAATTCGTGCTGGGCAGACTTCAAAGAGATTTCCGTATTTGGTGGATTTTGAACTGGTGGCACCTCTTTAAAAAAAGGTTTTTTTAAAAAAAGAATACTTCCGAGGTGACAGAACCCTCAAGGACGGAAGAGCAGCTACACTTCAAGACCTGAATTTTAACAAAACAAGGCAGGGCGCCAAGCATGGCTTCCTTCCAAGCCTCAGGACATCTCCGCCCCATCTTCTCACTGCTCTCCGTCACGAGGGGGAAATACTAAACAGGGAAAAGGGGGGGGGGAGATTGGAGGGTTGGTAAAAGAAACCAAGCAAACCTTTCTGGATACTTTTCAATCGTTTTGAGGGGGGGTGATCCAGGGGGTGATTGGGGAGGGGGGAGAGAGGGGGGAATGGACACTTAATCTAAACATCAACCATTCCAAATAATCGTTCTAAATAATCGCAAAGGAGGCAAAATGTATTAGATGTCAACTCGTAAAGCAGGGGTGAATTTCTCTCTGCTCGCTGGTGCCTGTCGGTCGGTCGTCGGAGAGCCTGTCGCGAAGGGAGTATGAGGCTCTGCTCACCACCATTTGAGTTCTTTTACCCTCTGCACATGCACAGAACGCTTTGCGCATGGCGGCGTCTGGGCAGATGGGCGGGGCCTCACGCTCCCTTCGCGAATGGCTCTCCAACGACGGACAGGCACGAGCGAACTGGGAGCATTTATCTCCTGGCGGAAAGCAAAATACTTCAGGTTAAAACTCCCCAGCACAAAGTTTATGGGACCGTTCGCCATAGTGAAGATCATCAACCCACTCACAATGCAGTTGAAATTGGCTTGACTGCTAGAAGATTACACCCGCTGTTCCATAGTAGCTTGCTTGCTTGCTTGCTTGCTTGCTTGCTTGCTTGCTTGCTTGCTTGCTTGCTTGCTTGCTTGCTTGCTTGCTTGCTTGCTTGCTTGCTTGCTTCTATCTATCTATCTATCTATCTATCTATCTATCTATCTATCTATCTATCTATCTATCTATCTATCTATCTATCTATCTATCTATCATTGTCTGTCTGTCTGTCTGTCTGTCTGTCTGTCTGGACTTATATGCCGCCTACCGACCCAGAGGATGCTATTTTCTTTTTTTTAACCCTCTCCGCATACCCAAAGCCTTCTGGGCATGAGCAGAAGATGGGAAAGCGTGTGTGATCGTGGCTCACCCATGCATGCAATTTCAGTTGCTTCTGAACTGATAGGTAAGTAGATTTCATTGCTGCATAGGGGGCCAAACCCATTATAAGGTGCAGCGAATCCTCCATTCGAAGTGCCCCAGGAGTCAACTCTAATACTTAATCAAGTGGAATGGCTCCCCTTCATCCGAGGCATCTTGGGTAAAGAATGGAAACATCTTTAAAGCAAAATTCCATGCAGAAAATCCAAACAAGCCCCGGGGGTTGGGTGGGGGAGATCAAATTATTTTTACTTTGCACAGTTCGCCTTCCAGGTAATGCCAGAAGAGATTTCATTCCTGGACCTGTGGCTGAACTATGCCAACGGCCCGCTCTCCTTTGGGCCCACCAGGGAAGCCGGGGCTGAGCCCGTCATCGCCTTCAATGACTTTAATGGCCGGACAAAAGTCCCCAAGGCCCAGGGGGCAACTGAACCATGGGGAGAGCTTCTGCCCGCCCGCCTCCTCTGTCTCTTTCCAGCGAATTAGGTAATGAAGCAGATTAATGAAGCCGGCAGGCAGAAGGGCACAATTTCCCATGGCCTCCTACACATCTTTCCAAATAAAGAGCCGTCTGATCCATTGGGAGCCGTTTGCTCCGGCTATTACCTGCCTGACTCTTAGGTCTTCCGGGGCCCCCTGAGGATCAGCATAACATTTCCTTTCCATTTGGGCTTTACATTCTATCTGGAGGAGAGGGGCCTGTGGAGGGAGGGGGCTGTCTGGGGAGCTGACAAAAAGCACAGAGCGTGGGGGGGGGGTTTTTTTTTACAGCCGCTGAGCGTGTCCCTGTTGGTGATTTATTCCCCAAGGAATGCCCACCTGGAGAAATGCCAAAATGGGCAGGTGTAGTCAATGGGCAAAATGCTATTGTGGGTCACTCAGCAGCTTGGACTCTGGGCAGCTGTGGCCCCTCTGCTGGCTCAGGAATTATGGGAGTTGAAGTCTGCAGGTGGTCAAGGGGCCACAGCTGCTCACCCTCATTCTAAAGCAGTGGTTCCCAATGTGGGGCCCATTTGATTTTGAATGGGGGCAATTGGAACCTTCCTTAAACCAAGTTTATTATTATTATTATTATTATTATTATTATTATTATTATTATTATTATTTATTAGATTTGTATGCCGCCCCTCTCCGAAGACTCGGGGCGGCTCACAACAGTAATACAAAAACAATATAACAGTGAGACAAATCTAATATTAAAATAAAACATATCTAAAACCCCAACAATTTAAAACCATACAACACATACAAACCAAACATAAAATATAAAAGCCTTTTAGGCTTCCTCCGCGTGAGTAGGAGTTCACTTTTTGAATAGTAAGAATTGTATGTGTGGGGGAGGGGATCAGGATTTTAGAGATGCTTAGGTGGGGCATGGCCCCAAAACAGGTTGGGCACCACTGTTCTAGAAGGGACTACCGGTCACTCCCCAAAGTGTTCAAAAGCAAGCTATCATCCACCTGGGGTCATGCGACAATTTCTGAGCTGGAAAGTGAGCAAATTGGATGCTAACACAGCGTATAAACTCTGGGGGTACTACAGAGCCCATCTGTCCAAAATTGAAAAGGAGGTCCCTCTGGTTACTCACTCCCCTTGAGGAAAATTTTGCCTCTCGTGAAGACCACAGGGGTCGCTCGTCCTCGCCGTTAAGTTGAGACCCGAGCGTCGAATTGGGAAATGCGCCTGGGTGTATGGAGGTGGGTTGAATAATAATAATAATAATAATAATAATAATAATAATAATAATTTATTGGATTTGTATGCCGCCCCTCTCCGTAGACTCGGGGCGGCATACAACGGGCCAATCATATCCCAAGGGTGTATTCCCACCACCGCTCTGGGCATATCCTTTCCCAACAGGGGCTACTAGAAGGAAGTAATCACCCAAAAAAGAGCGACTTGTGCAGCTGGACAGCAAGAAATGGACACGCAGAGCCTTGGATGGCTGATTTAATAATGTAGCCACAGTCCCAAGAAGCAGAAAGGAAATTTGCCGTACAAATACAAACTGCCATGTTAAAGAAGGCCTAGGAATCGACACTGAAAAGTCACATCCTGTCCTTAGCCCCCAGGAAGGGCCCTTCCGTTTGGGTCTTTAATAAGATTTGGGTTTGGGTTTCGACTAAGCCAGAAAAGGAAGGAGGAGAGTTTATGTAGGATATCTATGCCACATTAACACTCCGTAGGTACTAGGTGGACTCCCCCCTGTCTATTTTAATTAAAGCAACTCCCCACCAATCCCGTTACACTGCAAAGGGATTTGTGCTTGTCCCATGCCTGGAGGTAAAAGTGATTTTCAAAAGTTCTGGGTTTCACTTCCACGTTGATGCTGGCTTCCTCCACTCTTTTAAAGAGAAGCATCACCCCTCGTGAACAATTAGCTGAAAGAAAGGAGGAGGGGGAGAGGGGAATGCATCAAACGGGATTACGGTAGCTTTTTTCTTCTTTTCTTTCTGTGATTGTCATTAGCCCAGGAGTTCATGAGAAACTTTAATTGGTCCTGTGGCAGAGGTGGGTTCCTCCCGGTTTGCACCGGTGCCAGTCCATCAACGGCACCATCTTTATAAAAAAAGAATTTAAAAAAAAAAGAATTGGGGTGGGATTTTTTTTTTTTTTGCTGAGTTTTTGGCACTGCGCAAGTGCTACCATCTTGGTTTTGGTTTTTAAAAATTGCAAATTTTCAGCTCTACGTGCCTGCGCGCACACACCACGGGAGGAAGCGAGCCGGCGGTGAGTTAAGTTAGAACCCACTCCTAGCTTCTGGTCCCTTTTCAATGCCAACTGGTCTCTCTCCCACTAAGCCCATTTCTCCCAGTCAGAGATTTATTAAAAACCAATCAGTCAATCAGAACAGAGCTGGAGGTCTTCTAGTCTGTACTGCTGGGCTCTCTGATAGGAGCCTCCCGAAAATTCAAGGGTACAAATTTCAGACACACACACGTTTGAAAATTCAAAACAATGTTCTTTATCACAAAAGTCAAAATAAACTAAGCACTCTTTTTGTATTGCAAAGAGCACTCTTCCCAAAACAACTGGCTAGTCTGTACAAGTTCCCTTAAACAGTCATTAAGTACTTAGCTAGCAGCTGTGAAGAAACTTCACACCCCTTCTTCTTCCAACGAAGTGAGACACACACACACATGTTGCTCTGCTTTGGTTTCAAAGGTGTGAAAAAGCAACCAAGTCCAGCAACACAAGATTCCTGACGAACTGTGATCAGATATTCTTCCACAACGGCCAAACCCACATGCTGCTATTTATAGCAGCAGCCCTAATTACTGGAGCCCCACTAAAACACAGGTGGCCTCCCTTATTTCCTATAATATGTTCTTACTTGGTCTCTTCTACGCATAATTCTGCGCTTGCGTGGGTCCAAGACGTCATCATCTGAATCAATGGAAGATAAGGGAGATTGACTGCCTGGGCTGTGTGCCAAGCCCTCCTCTGCCGAGTCACTCCCACTTTCTTCTTCGTCCGAGGAAACTAAACTCTGAACTGATTCTGTCGGCAATAACACAGGCTTGTGACATGTTGAAGTTTCCCCTGCATCCACCTCCCCATTCCCTGGGGCAGGAGCTGGGCCAGAGCCAACCACAACACAGTCCAACCTTCTGCTCAAGCAGGAGTCCCTATACCATTTCAGACAAGTGGCTGTACAGTCTCTTCTTAAAAACCTCCAGTGATGGAGAATCCATAACTTCTGGAGGCAAGCTGTTCCACTGGTTAATTGACCTCTCTGTTAGGAAGTTTCTCCTTCATTCCAGGTTGCTTCTGTCCTTGATTATTTTCCATCTGTTGTGTCCTGTCCTCAGGTGCTTTGGGAAATAGGTTGACCCCCACTTCTTTGTGGCAGCCCCTCAAATATTGAAATACTGCTATCCTGTCACAACTGGTCCTTCTTTTTTCTAGACTGGCCACAGCCAATTCCTGCAACCGTTCTTCATGTGTTTTAGCCTCCAGGCCTTTAATCATCTTGGTTGCACTTTTTCCAAAGTCTCCACATTTTTTTGTAGTGTGGTGACCAAAACTGGATAGAATATTCCAGGAGTGGCCTTACTAAGGATTTATCAACTCCATGGACTGCACTGGTTGCCGATTAGTTCCCGGACACAATTCAAAGTGTTGGTGATGACCTACAAAGCCCTACGTGGTATCGGACCAGATTATTTACGGGACCGCTGCCGTATAAATCCCAGTGGCCGGTTAGGTCCCACAGAGTCGGCCTTCTCCAGGTCCCGTCAACCAGACAATGTTGTCTGGCGGGGCCTAGGGGAAGAGTTTACTGGGGGGGGGGGGGGGACGGCCCTCTGGAATCAACTCCCCCACAAAGATTCGTACTGCCCCCAACCTCCTTGCCTTCCGCAAGAATCTTAAGACTCACCTATGTCGCCAGTCCTAGGGCAATTAGATCTTGCCCCCCTGATCAATAAATGTGATGCATGGTGTGATTGGATTGCCTGATTGAGTAATATACTGTATAGGGGTTTTAGTTGTAGTTTTTTAATGTACTGTATTAGATTTGTTTTGTACACTTTGTTTCTATATTTATTCTGTGAGCCACCCCGAGTTTTCGGAAAAGGGCAGCATACAAATCTTCTTCTCCTTCTCCTTATTATTATTATTAATAATAATAATAATAATAATAATGCGGTACTAATACTGCTTTATAAACAGATTGCATGGAGCTCAGTTTTTTTTTCTTTAAAAAAACATACATACACACACGACCAAGAAGCTGGTGGCAGGGGAATGTGACACAAACCTTGGAGACATGTGTCTCTGAATTGCTTTTAAATACCTTTTGCTGATGAAATCTTAGCCCCATCCATGCTCAAAGAGAGGCACTGAGGGGAATGGAGGAATGAAACGTAAGGAATAATAACTGGTCATTTTGACAAGATGTAAAGATAGTTTTATAACAGGCATATGATTCCAGCGTCGGGTGGGTTGGGGAGAGAAAGGGAGTGTCAAAGGATCTCTTGGTAAGTATAGATTTTGCATCAGGTTACCGTAGGCAATCAGTATAGCTTTCAGGTTCAGCTTTCCTCTGCTTCATTGCTTCGATGATAGAGTAGAAATCCCAAAGCGTTTATGATTAATTACTCCCCGTAGATCCACATATTTCAAAGGAAAAAGAGAGAGAGAGAGAGAGAGAAGGCTGTATGGCAAGAAAGCGGATCTGAAAAGAGTTTCAAAGGCTTGATTTTGGTAATACAGAAGATGTTGAAGGCAGATGAGAGTAGAAAATTTCACACAAATTGTTAAGCACACTAGCCTGGCCAGAAACCAATCTGTGGACGCACACAAACATCCAAAATTTGCCCTCTCCCTGCCAATTACTATTGTTTATCTATAAGTTTATTATTTCTCAAATTTATCTTGCCTCTGTTCATCCAGCAATTCCTGCTAGGTATGTTAGGATTGCAATATCCAGGATCCACAACCAGCATGATCATACATACATACATACATACATACATACATACATACATACATACATATGCTGCTCAGACTGCAATTTTGGTTGTCGTTTTCTAACAAGAATGAAAGTGGCACATTTTCAGAATGGAGCCACATTGAGGGATCTGGAAACCCTGTTTTTCTCAAGAACTTTTGAAAGAACTGGGTATCTGTAGCCCGAAGGGAGATGTTCTGCTCTTCAGCCACCTCAAAAGTGAGTTTAACTCTGGGTGGTACTTTCTCAGATATTACCCGGGGGTTTCACATGGCCTCAGGATTTCCATGCCAATATTTCTGACTGGTTGCAATGATAAAGGTGCAGGTAAAGGTTCTTCTCACACATATGTCCTAGTCGTTCCTGACTTTAGGGGTCAGTGCTCATCTCCATTTCAAAACCAAAAAACCAGCATTATCCAAAGACGTCTCTGTGGTCACATGGCCAGCATAACTCAACGCCAAAGGCGCATTAAACACTGTTACCTTCCCACCAAAGTTGGTCCCTATTTTTCTACTTGCATTTTTTATGTGCTTTCGAACTGCTTGATTGGCAGATGCTGGGACAAGTAATGGGAACTCACTCCATTATGCGGCGCTAGGGATTCGAACCGCTGAACTGTCAGCCTTTCTGATCTTAGCCACTGGCCCCAGGTAAGTGTGAATAAATACAACCATTTGCAAAGGAAACTAGCACCTCAGAGCATCTCAGCCTGGCATGAGAATTTTTCTTTCAAACACGTCCAAACATTCTACACTGAGAGGCGTTGAAAGAAAAACCGAAATATTCAACTTGTGCCAGTCCGTGGAGAAACTGCTTTTTGCAACAGTGCAGGTAAGAAACAGGACTTGTAACCTCAGTGAAGATCTTACTCTTTAAACCCCAAATGATCAAAACTCTAACGAGCTAACGATTTTAAAACTTTAGATGGACTCTTGAAGCTTTGGAGAATCATTTTTTCTTTTTTAAAAAAGGCAATCCATTTCACCTTAAGGGCAAAAGTCATGTTGCAAAAGCCATGAACTGAGCAACTTCTACTTGCTGGAACCGAGGATGAGTTTATGAAGATGTAGATCTTCTTTGCTTCTAAAAGAGCTCAGCCGTCAATCGCTTGCCCTTTCTGATGGTGAAAGGCAGAGTGACCCAAATTTAACCCTCCCGGTCAGCTGCTGTCTATCTTGCAAGCCTGCCTTTTACCAAATAGCTTCACTCCCGTCTGAAGTGTCTGACCGTTTCATCTGGCCGGCGTCCTATAGTGAATACCGTGAATGGCTTAGAACCAAGCGAAGGAAAGCCCTTCCATCTTCTAAAAGAAGCTGGCAGTTCAGAAGTTTGCAATACAAGCAATTTTAATGGGTGCTTGCCTAGGATCGGTAAATGTTCCTAGGCTTTTAAAATCTTTCAGAGTTCAAGAGGACAGCAGAAGGGGAAGAGCCAATATGAGAATCCACAGGAAAAAAAGCTAAAAAGGAAGGAAGGAGGGAGGGAGAGAGGGAGGGAGGGAGGGAGGGAGGGAGGGAGGGAGGGAGGGAGGGAGGGAGGGAGGGAGGAAGGAAGGAAGGAAGGAAGGAAGGAAGGAAGGAAGGAAGGAAGGAAGGAAGGAAGGACCCAGATGAAGAATTAACTTTTCAGATTGTATATTGTAATACCTTTTTTCTTCAGAAATGTTCTTCTATTTGCAAGTGAGCTTTGGCGAACTCGAGGGTTTTGTAAAAACTTCACAGCTGTGGCAATCTGCAGAGCAGGCAAAAGGGTAGAGAAAAAAAAGGAAAATTTTAAATAGGATGCATCAGAATTCAGATTCCAACCCAACCATCCTATCAAGGTTTTATTACAAATACCTGGTTACCAGTAAATTTAAGCACATCAGTAATTTAACTTTCAGGCAGACCTATTATCAGAGAGTTGCAAAGGGTCACATTTTTTTGTGCTGTATAGCATAGATCTTTTTTTCGAGATCAATCAAAAGGTGAATGGCTTTTTGAAGCTTAGAAAATGTGAGTATAAACAGCCAAGAAAAGGGGAAATGAAGGAGTGATGAGAAGCAACCATGCTTACTGCGGGTAGTACTTTACAAAAAATAAGAGAGCAATTTGTTGGCCACTAAAAGATGTAACAACCTAGAAATGGATATTTAACAATTGCACAAAGCTAAGATGTGTTCGTGGTTAAAATGGATTTCCGAAAACATTTTTTAAAAGGAGAGTAAGGAAGCTGAAGGTAGGAGCAAAAAAGAAATATAAAAAAAGGAAGGCAACAATTGATCTTTATTTCAACCTCTCAATATTTCTATCATTCTATCAAGGCGATCTAAATACTCTGTAGGAGTTTAGGATCTAGGATTTTTTTCCCCTTGTGCAAAAAAGTATAAACGCCACTTCGCTTTGAAGAGCAAAGCCAGCCCAAAACCCTCTTTTGATCACTCGGAAGCCCCGTTCCTCAATCTGGCTTCCTTCCGGGCACACTGAATTAAACACCTATTATCCCAAATCACTTGGGATAAAAATGGCCTAAAGTCGCTTTCTTAATTAGTACGTGTTTGCTTTTTATTTTTTATTTTTTGAAAAGCCGAAAAGCAGCATGGAAAGTATGTTTTACCAAATGGCAGCTTTCAAGCCCTTAGGGCAGGGGTGGGTGGGGGGTGGTCCTCAAACTTTTTAAACAGGGGTCCGTCAGACTGGGGGGGGGGGGGGTTTGGACCGGCTGGGTGGGTGTGGCTAGGTAGCCATGTGACTGGGTGGGTGTGGCCAATTTAACAGCCCATTAAACAATGCACATAAATTAAACTTTAATTTGCTTTGCTCCTGGGGGAGTTTTATTTACATGTTGCTCTTTTGGTTGACTTTTCTTTTTACTAGATTGGTTCCCCCCCCCCCCCCCCGTTGTTTAAAGGTCTAGTGGTCCACTTCAGGAAACTCAGTTTTGCAGTAATTCTTCTCATCTGAAAGGAAGAATTCTCTCTCAGTCTCCTCTCCTCTTTCTTTCCTTCCTTCCTTCCTTTTCTTTCTTTCCTCTCTCTCTCTCTTTCTCTAGCTATCCTCTGGAGATGGGGGAGGTGAAAAATGGGCCTTTTTCGCCCATTTTTTGCCTCCTGTGGAATCTGCACCCATTTTTCACCTCCCCCTCCTTCCAGAACGTCTCTGCAGGCCAAAATTGTTGGCCTTACCTTTTAATTCCAGCCCGTGGGGCTCGCAAAGGTAAGTCCTGCGCTCAGCGGAAGGGTGTGGTGGGGCAATGTGGGTGGGGCAGCCTTGTGGTCCTGCGTGGGCCAGATTAATGGCTTCAGCAGACCACATGAGGCCTGTGGACCGTCATTTGATGAAACATGCCTTAGGGTGATAGTACCATCTTTTCTCAGAAGCCAACCGTGGATTATCAAACAAGACCATGGTGGCTTTTGATCATCGTCCGGACTGCAGATGGGCCTTTTACTTCCAATTCTGACCCCTTTCTATGAAAGATGGGTTTAGAAGACTTTTGAGGTGGGGGAGAAAAGTTGGCCTTCACCTGGTTTTCCAGAGATCTTAGGTCAAGGAGTAAAAGTTTTGATGGCTTTTAATGGCTCTTTTGATGTACTCCGCGTGCATTCCATCAATGTTGTGTATGTGTGTACAACTCCACCTCCCCATCTTAAATGGCATCTCTTATTTCTTTAAATACATTAATCAGTCTTGTGTAGGCAAAACTGATCCATCGGACAATGCAATAAACATGAATTATCATCTATCCAACATGCATAATGGCTTAAAAAAACATAATAGCAGGTGTAGTTTAAATGATTAGCTATTACACCTGCGGTGCGTCTGATTCAATTGGGGGAAATCATCTTTAATAGGTTAAAAGGTTTAGATCACCCGGCTTCTCCCTTAAAGTGGCTGTAGAGAGGGTATGATGGAGTACGCTGTCATTACTAATTCATTTTTATAAAAAAAAGCATGGGGGGAATATAGCAAGGAACAGCATTATAAGAGCCAATCTAATTTAGACATCAGGTAAAGCAGAGAGAAAACACCTTTTTTAAAAGCATGATAAATGAATTTGAGAGGGGAGATGAAATTCATATCTTTTTATTTTTTTTCCTTTTTTTAATTTTAACGGGAAATTTTGACCAAGTCCAAGCATGCTTGGAATGGAAGATTGGGGGGGGGGGGGGGGGCAGGTGGAAAGAAAGCCATCCCTTTAAAGTTTAGCCTTCCATCATTTCAAATCATAAAATAATATGAATCCAACCAGCCCACGAACACATAAAGCGCCTCTCTGATCTTGTTTATGCCCCCTCGTTGATCTGCCTCGCTGGAAATGCCAGCGATGGGGAAATTGCACATTTAAGCGGCACGGTATCGCTGCACAAAAGGCAGAAGGATAAACAGTACAAATTAATAACCTGCAGGGGGAAGAGAGGAAAAAAAAGAAAAAGAAAAAAAGTGCTGAACCGGAGAGATGTCCGAATAAGCAGATACGGAGATGTGCCAGCGTATCAAAAGCGACTTTGCGCCTCCTGGAACTTTTGGACGGGCCTTGTCCTTCTGCAGCCGAAGGGGGGAGGTGGAGGGGGGGGCAGGCCAAGACCAAAACGCTTGCTCAGACTGGGCAGGAGGAGGCGAAGTTTCCAAAAAAGAAAAAAAAATCTCCCCGTTTGTACATCTTCATTAACTTAAGTTTAACACTCCTTGGCTTGAGAGCAACAACATTTATGGACTATCAACTATTAAGGGATCATTGAATAAGGCTGGGAAGAGATTCCCAACTTTTATGGGCCACTGGGGGGAGTGCGGGAGGGTGAGGGGTGATGAGGAAGCCATTGTCCAGTTGGACATGGTCCTAACCCTCCTTAATCAAACCTTCTTTCTTGTATGGTGAGAGTGGGAATCAATGGACCAAAGTCTTTTGATGAGCAGTGATGAAGATACAGTACTTAGAACCTCTAAAAAAAAACCCAATTAGCTAATTAATGCTTGTCCCTTTCCCCTTTAGTATTAAACGGACTATAGGCCTCACAGTTTACAGATTGTAATTTTAGTATTTGGAGACCATGTCAAATGACAGACTGGATTATAGCATTTAGACTTATATACCGCTTCACAGTGCTTTACATCCCTCTTAGGTGGTTTAAAGAGGGTAAGCATATCGCCCCCAACAATCTGGGTCCTCATTTTACCGACCTTGGAAGGATGAAAGGCCGAGTCAACCTTGAGCCTACTGAGATTCAATCTGCCAAAGTGCTGGCAGTCGGTGGCACCACCGAAGCTCTTACCATGGACTTTATCTGTTTTTTACCATAGATTTTACCATAGATTTTTTTTCTAGTTATTTATTATTTTATTTTATAAACTTTTTGACTTTACATCTGCTGAGTGTTTTCATTTGTTCTGGCCTCTGGTTAATGACGGTAATAAATTGAATTGAATTGAGTGCATTCCCCTGCCTTGTTTCGGAGAACATAATCCTCGAGAGGAGTGAAAACAGAGACAAGCTTTACAAACGGGAGGCCTGCAGAGCAGGGAGGGTTTTCACTTCCCTTCCCTACCGGTTTGCAAATGTGAGCACACGGCACACAGGTGCATGGGCTCCTGCACATGCGCTTTACTCGCATGCAAGCCTTCCGTGCATGCGTCCGGTTTCAAAAACATGCACAAATAGGATAGCATAGAGTTGGAGTGGGGGAGCAGGTGGGCCAAGCCGCGATTTCCGATACCCGTTCGGGCGAACCGGTCCAAACCGGCTGAACGTCACCTCTGCTGCAGGGATGCTATGATGGGACAACCTTCCAGGTTCTCATCCCTGTACCACAATTATGAGAAACACGAAAGCCTATCTCAGGATCTGGTCTATATCACCAAGGCTTCCTCAGGGATGGATCTGGCATTCCTCTCGGCTTTCAGACGATGCCATGGCCTGCTTAGAGGGAGGTTTTGCAAACTTCCCATGGACCAGGGCTTTCGTCCTTGTGATTTGAGCCACGACTACACATCCCTTCACATCCCTTCTACAGCACTATCTGAACTAAAAAGGTTTTATCTTGGAGACCAGCTGACCACCACCTAACTCATATACAGCCTAAACAGAGATTGCAACCAATTTTAAAGCTTACACAGAACCCGAGGTGTCCAAATGGCTTTGCTTGACCTAAAATTGAAGGAAGAGAACTTTTCTACCCCAAATTCACAACTGTTATTTCCGAGAAGCAGGACGAGAGCTCAGCTTTGATTCCGCATACAGGACGAAAGGAGCGTGGGGGGGAAATGGCAGAGAGGTTACCACGAAGGGAAGACGGCCAGTGCAACAGATCTACTTCCCAATAAAGCCGTTCTATCAAAAAATGAAATCGCTCCATTAACAAGAGCTAAATTATTTAAAAGGCCTCCTCCATCATCTTTTTGCTAAAGGCCTATTGATTGAAAATGACATTACAAAATTATAGCTAAGAAAGAAGAGAGATTCTCCTGCTATCAGGCACAGCTTCTATAGAGATATCCTTGGCTGCTACATCTGCAGCCCACAAAAGACACACACCCATTATCTATATCCTCAAATTTCTAGGGACCATGAAAATACAGTGGGTATGAGGGATTTTGCCACGGTTATCTTAAAATCGTTACTGGCTATCCGTTCTCTGGAAAAATCAGTACTCAAACATTATCTGACTCGGCTTCCGAGATCAAACCAATACGCCGACATTGTTTTTCAACCCAGGAATTAACCCTTTTGCTTAGTTTGCGCAATATACACTGAAATATAAAATAGTCACACAGGCCTGTATATGTCAACTATCTTCAACTTCCCCCAACACGGGAATTAAAGGTTACAAGTAATCTGCCTTTGCCTTCTGTGGGGAAAGAAGCTTCTGGACTGAGAGCTGCTGCAGCTTCGTGTGAATTAAACCGTGGTCACAAACTTGGTCGCTGGTAGTTTTCGTTTTCAAGAGGTCTATAATGGGCGTCAAGCCATCCAAGGATATTCCTGGAAAGAAGTTGAAGTGCCCATTCTTAATCCGAGATTAGACCCATTGCATCCCCTGCTTTGTTACCTGTGGATCTAATTCAGCTTCTAACTATACATATAGCTCAGGGGTGTCAAACTCGATTTCATTGGAAGGCCGCATCAGAGTTGTGTTTGACCGCCGGGGTCCGGGATGGGCGTGGCTGGCTCAATGTCACTCATATCGAGGGTGCCTCTGGGGGCACGAGTGCTCTGTCAGTGAAAATGGGCTCCGCAGCTCCGTTTTCGGCTGCCACAGCCTCCTGCAGCCCTCTGCCAGCAGAAATGAAGGCTCGCAAGGGTCACATGTGGCCCTCCCGAGCTTTGTTTTCAGTGGAAGAAGCACGTCTACCAGAGCGGCCCTTTGAGCCAGATTTAAGTGCTCTGTGGGGCGGATCTGGCTCCCGGGCCTTGAGCGTGACATCTCTGATATAGCTGAAGTGTGAGAAACTGGCTAGTTCTGTAGCCTGTAGTCTATTCACTTCAGAATTCCCCACAGTATCCATTCTTGGCTTTCTCTGAATATCGTGGCACCATGGGGGGGGGGCACACTTAAAAACAGCTACTGTGAGAGGGGGTGCATTCAGGTATGTGCATTTTTCATTCTTGTTTATTGATTAAACTTATAGCCACCCATCTCAGTATCCATAGAATCTCTGAGGCAACTCTGAAATACCAATTCTATATTTTTTTTAACTTTTGAATTGTAGATCGACACAGACTAGGTAGATTAATAGACAGATCTGACCGGATTTAGTTCAGAAGAAGCTAAACCCACTTCGTCAGGTCACCATGATGACCTCATGGTGAAGAGAGAAGAATTGTCCACCTGTTATTTTTGGGGGGAAGGGAAGGTGAGAAAATGTGGTGTTTTAAGCCAGGCAAGAAAGGGACGGGGTGGGGGGAGAGAATCCCTACTCTTGTCAAGACTTAGCTTGACAAATATGGTCATCAGTGGCACAAGGAAATAGTTGCAAAGCAGCTGTTAATCAGGGTAACATGTTGAGAAACGCTGATGCTAGCAGTCGTGGAAAAATGCAAGAGGCTAATTATGAAACAATATATCTTGCTAAAGAGACATCGTGCCTCTAGTTTCCAGATACGGCCTTTTCGGAATAAAAATCCTGGGCTGGCTGGATCAGAACCCATCTATGTACACCGCCAACTTCCAGACCCAACAACCAGGGGATCTCTTTGGATTCAACATTTGACCTGGCAGGTAACTATTATTATTATTATTTCCCCATGATGCTTATTTGCAACTAAGACTGGAGCAGGGGAAACAAGAACTATTTCATCCTAAACCCCACCAGCTCCAAACATTTTAAAAAAATATGGTTCCCCCCCCCCTTTAATTACTGGTGGAAAGGTGCTGTTAAAAAAATAAATAAAAACCAAGCAGTGCAGGTGTGATTAAAGACGCTGCCTGAGATGTAAGTCTACTGGTTTCCATGCCACAAAGCACCCAGGTGTTCTATTTTGCAATACAGAAGTCACTCTACAGGTTCTGGATCTTCTTCTTTTTTTGCAACTGGGGGGAAAGAAAACAGGATATTTGGAAGGATTCATGAGTATTAAAAGCATAAAAACTAACTTTATCAGGAAAGAAACTAGAAGATCTAGCTGACCAAGTGAAATAGTAATGCCACTCTATAAAGCCTTGGTAAGGCCACACCTAGAATACTGTGTCTAGTTTTGGTCACCACACTATAAAAAAGATGTTTAGACTTTAGAAAAAGTGCAGAGGAGAGCAACCAGGATGATGAAGGGACTGGAGACTAAGACCTATACGGTGAACGGTTGCACAAACTGGGCATGGCTGGTCTAGTGAAGAAAAGGACTAGGGGAGACACGATAGCAGTCTTCCAATATTTGAGGGGCTGCCACAGAGAGGATGGGGGGTCAAGCGTTTTTTCCAAAGCACTTGAAGGCCAGACAAGGAATAATGGATGGAAACTGAACAAGGAGAGATTCAACCTGGGAATAAGGATGAACTTTCTGAGAGTGAGAGTAATCAACCCATATGGAACAGAAGTTGTGGGAGCTTCATCACTGGAGGCTTTCAAGAAGAGACTGGACTGCCATCTGTCATAAATGGTGTAGGGTCTCCTGCTTGGGTGGGGGGTTGGACTGGATGACTTCCAAGGTCCCTTCCAACTCTGACCGCAATGGAGTCTGGAACTCTGGCCATGAGTCAAAGCGTCATGTGACTAGATCTCATTTTAACCACTTTTTGTTTTGTTTTTTAAATGAGCACATCTGTGACAGCCATTTAAGAACTCAGTGAGAAAGGGCCACCAACTCCTGGGAAACACTCCTGTGCCCCCTGATAGAAAGTCCAAAGTACAAGGAGGATTTTCCCCTTCTTAAGGTCGCCCTTTTGTAGAAGTGAAGGTAACCCACCAATTGTGTTTGGAGGATAGGAAAGTGCCTCTGACCCACTAAAAATGGGCCTTTCTCTCTCTCTCTCTCTCTCTCTCTCTCTCTCTCTCTCTCTCTCTCTCTCTTTGTTCATGAGATGAAATGGACCAGAGTTGTGACTGTTCTCTCTGTCCATTTCAGAGTTTCTCTTTCTAGTCGGCAACCTTAAACACTCAAAGAGCCACAAACGTCCTAACCAGAAGCCCCCCGTTCTATACTGGAGCCAACTGGAAGTCCGGTTCCCCCACCACAGAGTCTCCTCCTTGTATGGCATCCTTTTCCCTCCACCATTCCTAACCAAAAGCCCTATTGTTTGTGAAGCTGACCAGAAAATGTCACCTGACCTTCTGTAACCTTGTTACAAACCTCCTACAGTGGTACCTCTACCTAAGAACGCCTCTACTTACGAACGTTTCTAGATAAGAACTGGGTGTTCAAGATTTTTTTGCCTCTTCTCAAGAACCATTTTCTACTTACAAATCTTTGAACCTCGGAAACTGTAACTGGAAAAGGCAGGGAGAAGCCTCCGTGGGGCCTCTCTAGGAATCTCCTGCGAGGAAACAGGGCCTCCACCCTCCCTGTGGTTTCCCCAATCGCGCACATTATTTGCTTTTACATTGATTCCTATGGGGAAAATTGCTTTTTCTTACAAACTTTTCTATTTAAGAACCTGGTCACAGAACGAATTAAGTTCATAAATAGAGGTACCACTGTATTTGTTTTGGACTTCCAACTTCCATTATCCCCAGCTATCCTGTTAGTAACAGCAGCAGTCCCTCCAGTCTCCAAAGCGGATTCTATGATGACAGGACCAGGACCTTCTCTGACTCAACCTAGATGTGTGGGACAATAAGCATTATGGGTCTACCACCTCTCAACTCAATGTCATGGGGAAGATAATGAAGCTGGCTAGGGCAGGAGTCAGCAACCTGTGGCTATGGGGCCGCATGCGGCTCTTTCATCCCACTGCTGTGGCTCCCTGTTGCCGGTCGGCACCACAATTTTGAGAGGAACTTCAGGTTTTGAGGGGGCGGGAATAAGGAATGCCAGGAAGAAACTCTATGTCAAGGGGAGGGTTTTCCTGTCAGCTCCACAATTGATAGGGATTTCAGTTAGGATTGGCAGAGGAAAAAGGATGCTGTGCTATGAGGAGACTCTATGGTGGGGGAACCAGACTTCCGATCAGCTCCAGAACTGAACGAGGGGCTTCCGGTTAGGACCTTTGTGGGTCTTTGAGTTTAAGGTTGCTGACCCCTGGGCTAAGGGTAAAAAACCCTGTGATATTGATTAAAATAGTACTGTTACCCTGACTCTTTGCTGCCATCTAACACTCATCCCTATTTCTACAACCCAGATCTGGCACGCGGAATACCCACCTTCTCCATCACCCAGCCTGTTAGCGTGCGTGTGGGAATAAATGAAGAGGCTGAACCGAAATATTTCAAGCAAAACGAACGCAGGAACTGAAAAGTATTTGGGACAGGGGGAAGAGCGGGATGTAAATGACGCCGTGGCATTACAGCGAAAAGGGGGAATACACGTTTACCTATAAATAGCTCTGAAGGAGAGAGATTCATTAGTAACCGCCAAATTAGTATTCGGAGATGATTGCAAGAAAAGAAACAGGCTAAACAACATTAGTTAAAGAGATAGCCATAGAACATGTCAGCGGAGATCAGATTCCCACGCTGCCTTCCCCCCCCCCCCTTCCCACTCGGCTATGTGTGTCCTGGGAGAATCCAGCCTCCGTGGTTTGCAATCCGTGGCCTCAGAGTACTGATCCTAACCGATTCGCCTTAAACCTTAGGCTTGGCGTAAGGCAACTCACCCAGTGACATTCATTTTCAGGGAGATTTATTCCCTGCTAAGTGGGAATAGAACTACACTTTTATGGATCATGTAGTTTAAATCCACAGCAAAGAGAGGCTTCAATATGTCATCTTCAAAGTGCCATAAAACTTTCTTTGTGAAAGCTAAGTGATATATCTATCAAACAATGCTTGGAGAATTTTTTTGGGGGGGGGGGAGAAATGGGGTGGGTGGGTGAGGTGGGTGTTAACACTGTCTTCTCCTTTCCTGGGGTCCTTTTTTTCCCAACTAATAAATGTTATTAAAAGGTGTTAGAATTTTTGAACTGGGACACTAATCATTAATCCTGCACACTAACAAGTACTGGTTTCGTTTTGTTGACTGCCAGAAAACACTTTAGCTCAAGTTTTTGGGACTAGGCCTTCTGTTAAGGCTAAGCGAGATAGCTGTAAAACAGGCCAAGTTCAAGGCCTGTCCAAGAACAAGGGAGGCAAAGAAAGGAAGGGGGGGGGAGAAAGGAACGGTTAAAATGGGGTGGGGGGAGAATGACCCTTCGCAATCCAGAGACAAGTAGGTGGTTTTCCCAGTTAATAATTCCAGCCGAAGGAGCGAATAACCTTGGGGATGGCTCAGCCAAGGATGTGCCGGTGCCCAGAGGAAGAGCTAGTGCGCCCTCTAGCTGGTGCCAGGGAGAACCACCACGGGCTCTGCCACTGGGCCTCCGTGCAAGAAAGAAACACGCGGCCCAAATTAAGTGTTTTCACTCAGCGAAAATGAAATGTTTTGCAAAACGAAACCGAATTTTTTTTTAAAAAAGTGGTTTTAGGTAATTACTAGTTGGCATTTACATATCGCAGCCTAGTTCAACACCTATTCATTTTCCCCTTTTATTTTCAAATTTTTAAAATTACTCATTAAACCCCAGCGTATGACAAGGACAGAAGGGAGGGGAAGGAGAAGGGGGGATTATTCAAGTGAGTGTGAGTGTGTGTGTGTGCGTGTGTGTGTGTGTGAGAGAGAGAGAGAGAGACAGAGGCAGAAGGGGGAGTAGGGGGAGTAAGAGAGAGAGGGGGATGCTTACATGTTATCCCCAGGCATCAGATACCACTAACTCTTTCTGGGAATTTTGTCTGGAAAGAAAAATTGATAGCTTCCCTTCTTCAAAAGTGAATAGGCAGAAGAATGGACAACTTAATTCGGAAAGTAGGGTCCCAGCCTGCCACACTTTTCTTCCTTAAGTGTACCTGGTTTATTTCTTTTTAAAACAAAAGTCTTTTTTTTTTTTGCCCAAGATGGTGTGACGTTAACACATGACGTTAACGTATCCCCAACCATTTTAACTTTCAATAGTTCTTCTTTAATAGTTGTCTCCTTTCATCTAATTCCCCCACCCCACCCCCGACTTTCAACTTGTAGTAGGCTGTTAAAATAAAATAAACAGGACTAAAAGAAATGACTTTTTGTCCTCCCCTTAAATCAGAAAAAAAGGGGGAGGGGATGTTATTTAGAGAGAACGTCTCCCACCTGCCATACTATTCAGTGATGTACTGAAACTAGCCCCTAGCCAGACTATTGGTGATGCCATCCAGACAAATTTCTCTCTTTTTGTTTGTTTGTTTACTTTTTGGCTTGTGACAGCAATTCCCACAGTGTCTCTCTCTGCAGCTTACAAAAACAGAGGATTAAAAACACCCATTGCATCAAGCACACCTAACCCCAATGTATCATTATAAGCACACCACCCACGAGGTCAAGACGAAAGGCTGATTTTTCTGTCTCCACCCTGCAAATCAATCGATCCGATCAATCAATCAAGTCGGGAGGAGAAGGAAAGCAGGTTCTCTTTTTCAGCCGATCTTTACCTTCTGGATTCTGGTTGCCTTTTCTGAGACTTCTTTTCCAAAGCTGCTATGTTTCACTTTGCAAAGAGTCAGGTGTCTTTTTCCCCAAGCTTTTTTTTGGGGAGGCTGGGAATTAAGGGTAATAATGGAATAGGGAAATAGGAGGAAAAAGGGGTGCCTGGACAGAAGGATGAAGGCCCAGGCTGAGCTGTGTAAGCAGAGGACCAACAAGGACAGATAGCCCTTTACATTCCTCAGATTAGAATCCTAAACATGCTAAATTTACATCCTACGTACCTGCAGGAAGATTTCACTGAATCTGAAAAACTGTACTCTCAAATACTCTGTGCTAGGAATTTTGGGAGTTGTAGTCCCCAAGAATCAAGAAAGACTACCGTATTTTTCAAAGTATAAGACGCATTTCCATCCCTCCAAAAGAGGTTGGCGAGTCTTATACACCAAATACAGCCATTTTTGGGCCTCCTGAACTCCGCCCCGTGCAAAAACGGGTGAGCAGAGGGTTTGGGAGGTCTGCAGAGTGTTCCTGGGGGCTGGGGAAGGGCAAAACCTTTTCTTTTCTTACTTTACCTCTTCGAAATCTTGGTGCGTCTTATCCACTGGTGCGTCTTACAGTCCGAAAAATACGATATATTATATTTTGGATTACAATCTAGTTTTCTTCTTCTGAGTGGGCCGGCATATCTTTTTCTGTTGTCAAGATCCTTTCAGTTACAATGCCCTCTTTGCTTTCATTTAAAACAACTGGGAAATAGTCCGAGATGCAATTTGTCAGTTTTATACAAAAATAAGACAAGTTGCTTTTTTTAATCTGCCGCATAAAACATCTTTGATAGAAATGTACAGAAGATGACATGATGAAGTCATATATTTTAAGGCCTATTGTGCAAATATGTATTGAGGGAATTCTAAAGCAGGGCATTATTGACCCAGGTTTCTCTTAAAACACTTTGATATATTGGAGACATGGGTTTTTGATAGGCTTGGATTGCAATTTAGCGGACTGATTGCCGGATTCTTTTCAAAGAGAAACAGCAATGTTCAGAAAGACTTAAAAGTCCTCCTGTGGAGGAAATGATGGTGACGCAACAGAGGAGCAAGTTAAGGGAAAGTTCATAAAATATCAGAATTATAGAAAAATTATAGCCTCCAAATCTATGCATGGACTTGGGACTTTGTGATTAATTTTTTTTATCATTCCACAAATGTTAAGTGGTTGCTCTGTAACACAATCTGGGGACAGACCTAAAATATCTAGAGACCAGAAAATATCTAGACTGCTTTTTAAAAAACAGGAGAAGGATGGGATTGCCTCCTATGATGTGTGAAGCAAGAGATCTCATCACAGAATTTCTAAGTTAAAACTATGAAGCATGTAAATTCTATTAAAAATATTCATTGGCACTGACAGTCCCCAACCACCTTGGTATCATGTTTCGAAATGTTGCACCTTGCAAGTCCAGGTAGATTCTAATTTTAAAGTTTCTAGTCCTCAATGGGTGGTTAAAGAGGACCAAAGCTCTGGGGTTTTGGCAAAAGACCAAAGGTAAAGCATGGGGGAAAGATCCAACTAAGAGATCCAGTGAGAAAGATGAGCACGTTTTACTCTTTCAACAGCGGCCATCGGAAGATTTAAATGACATTTATATCCCAGCACTTCCAAAAAACAATTTTTGGTGACCTTAAACTGAGCAAAGAGGGATTGACTCATCTTGTGAGAGATCTAGATCTGGTTCGGCCCAGCCCTGGTCTAAACTAACCACTACCACCCACGTTTTTGGGCACTAAGCTGCTGGCCTCAATGGCCTTAGCCACTGGTGGACACGTTCTGTCTAAGGCAATCTCTTGCCTGCGCAAATACATCATCAAAGTAACTCCAAAAACAAGGCAGGGAACAATGAAATATTGGTTTGTAGGCCTGTCAGCCGGACCGTAAATATTCCATGAATGAATGGACTCCTTCAGCTTCCCACGGGGGCCATTCAGCATCTTTTATGGCCATTATGCTCAACTTTAAAAAAAAACCAAAAAACCAAGACCTGTCATGATAACCTTACCAGGGGATGGAGGGAGGGGGGTTGGAAAGGAAGAGAGAGAAAGAGAGAGAGAGAGAGAGAGAATTCCATCAAAATGAAGCCAAACTAGATTCTCTGGAGAGAAGAGGGCTGTATCATATCCTTCTTCAGCTGGAGTCTTTGGGGAGGGGGGAGAAAAATTGCCTTCCAGACACTGCCACCCCCTCCCACTCCCAGGAAAAATCTCTCCCTGAAACCTCAGAGAGCAACTTCTGGTCCATGCAGGCAGAGACCGAACTCCATAGAATATGCAAGGAGAAAAAAGTAAACACATTAAGAATGGAGAATTAGGCAGGCATCCCTCTCATTGGGTTAGTTTTACCCTTTTAGGGACGATTTCTTCAGCCCCAAGAAGTTGAGTGTTCTTATTGCTTTAGCTTAACACCTGTGGATTTTGAAGCCAGGAAAGCCCAAAAAAGTATCTGCCTTCTGTCTCCGCTGGAGTAACTGATTTCCTCCTTGAAGAAACGAGGGACAGATGTGTCAAGTCTTTCCAGAACTAAAGATACCCATTGTCCTCTAAATTTCCTAATTTCTCCCAACGGATCTCTTTGGATGCCCCATTGGATGAAAATTCTGGGTAGTGTAATCCCAACCCAGGTGGAAGCCACTAGGACGGGGAGGAGGGGGAGAGCTGAATTTTGTTTATTTCTAAGATTTAAAGCCCACCTTTCACGGATAACATAAGTAAGGTTGTGGCTGGCCCAAAGTCAGCCAATGAACTTTCTCTGGCTGAAATTATGGGAGAAGCTGAGTTTCCCAGATGCTAATCCATCACCCTAACTACTAGGCAATCCTGCCTTTCATCAGAAATGAGGTGGAAAACAAGGGCAGTCACGTTTCCACTAAAAAGACATCCAGGAATTATGACACTAAGTAAATTTGTCTTCATTGTGGGAGTCTCTCTCTCTCTTTTTAAAATTTCCCTTAAACCTTGAAGTTAGTGAGCACATGTCAAGCATTATTACAATTTCACTTTTTCCCCTACTAAAAAATTAATAACCAATTACCTTCTTTAGGGAAGGAAGGGGGGGGGGAAGGGGGGGGAGATAAAGCCAGCAGATTTTTTACCTACAGAAGTCACCATTGCAAAGCATCAGGAAAGGAAAGACACTACATATTTCTTGGGCGGGGAAGAAGAAGCACTGGGAAAAGTAACTTATGATTATTTTTCACATGGCCGGCGCAGCATCTCCACAATTCATGTGATCAAATTTTGCTCAGCAACTGGTTCACATTTATGACGGTCGCAGTGTGACGTGATTCCCCCTTTTTCAAGCAAAAGTCTACTGAGCTATACCATGTTTAAAACGTAGATGGGCCAACAGTTGGAAGTAAAGTTTTGGAGAAACTGATTAGCCACACAAGTGTGAGTAAAACAAGGTTTAATGGACCAACATTCTCTATCTACAAAAAAGCAGCTAAGAATAATTTCCAATGGGTATTTTAAAAAGGGGGAAGTTATTAAATCAGGTTTTTCTAAGGCCTAAATGCAAATTTCTTCAGCTACAAAATATATCCATCTAGTCCAACTTTTCTCTTGTTAGGGACTTGGAAAGCCCAGCTCTTGAGATGGCCCGTTCCTTCACAAAAAAAGGGCACTTATGCCAGGTTTGGAAACATCTTGGCTAAAAGGTTTGCAATATTCTTTTTAAAAAAAAGAAAAGAAAGCAATACACTATCTTTTTCTCCTGAAATAAGGCATCGTGAAAGGCTTTTCATCCCCACCTATCAATGGTAACCCAATTTGGATGCCTCCAAGCCCTGTCTGGAAGGTCTGCTGAGGAAATCAACACTTTTTATCTTAAGGATTATGGATCACTGCTTGGCTGGATACCATAAAAATATTAATAAAATAAAATAAAATAATGAAATGAAATAATAAAATAAAATAATCCACACCAAAGATCCAATGCTTTGCTTTTCTAAGACCTGGCGTCTTCTCCTTCTTTTCTTTTTTTCTGATGGATAAACCTCGTCTGCCCGGCTCTGCCCACTCTTTTTAAACTATGGGAAGATTTATTAACATTTACAGTAAAAAACAAATAACATAAATGCTGAAGTAAGAAATACAGTGAGGTAAGGAGCTGCTTGGCTAGCACCATTTATCCGCGGAAATCCAATTAGCACTCAAGTGGCAAAGATACCTAGAAAAGAACTCCCAATCGAATCAAAAAATGATACAAAAACATTAACCTGATGGCTAAAAATCCACATTTAAAACATTTAAAGTAATAAAGGCCCTTTTATTGAGTCTTTTCTATATTTCATTAGGGCTGCAATTGACCAAATGCACTTTTCTAAGGGCCGGGTTTGTTTTTCTGTGGTTTTTTTCCCCACTCCTTTCCCTTCATTTTTTTTTTATAATTTGGTCTTCTAAATCTAATAGCCCACTCTCTTTTTTTCCCTTCCTCTGTGATAGCTTAAAAGTAAAGAGAAAATGTAATTTTTGTTATCATGTTCCTTAAAGAAAAAGAAGAAAAAAAGAACAATCATGTTTCTCTCTAAGAAGAAGATGATGAAGATAATAATAATAATGATAAATAAATGAGGACGAATAATCCGAAGTACTAGTGAATAAGTAAATCATTTCTGGCTAATAAGGCCGGTATTAATAACGATGGAGAAGAAGAGCTGTCACCTAATTAATGAAATCATCGTGAATTAATCGTTGGAGTTTTAGCTAAAAGGTGGGGTACAAATATGCTAATCCAATAAATCTGCGGAGCCCTTGAAATTTACATAAACTTGCATGTGAATGAGACACTGTTCTTTTCACATATAGGCAAGAGAAGAAAATTGCTTATTCCTTCGCTTTCACCCAGAATATATATATATATTTATACATTAAAATAATCCAGTTGGTTAACATGGCATGAAGCTTAATAATGTGAGGGTTGCCTTCCATCTAAGATAGTAGACTCCTTGGCTTCTGGGAGCCTTAGAGAATAGAGGTTTCCATCTCCACCTGCAGAGGTTAAGATCTATAAGCAAAGCAAAGCCCCAAGATCTAAGGCAACTGGAGATCTACTAGCATCCAGTAGATCTTGGTGCTTAGCTTTGCTCATAGATTTTCACCTCTGCAGGTGGAGATGGAGACCTCTATTCTTGAAGGCTGCCAGAAGCCAAGGAATCTATGTCTTAGCAGCCTTTTCTCAGCTCCCAGGCAAGTGTTTTTCAGAAAGGTGAAGATGCATAAGATGTATATCCCTTACTAGAGAGAAAGGGGGATGTCAGATAAGTGGTGGTGAATGTTAAAATGTTCCAGTTTTGTTTGCAAAGGATGAACCAAAAATTCAAACTCCAATAGAATGGGGTGTAACAAGGAAGGGCCAGAAAAAGCGTGGCAGGAAAGGAAGGAAACGAAAGAAGGAAAACGGAAAGAGAAACATAGAAACATAAGATGATTTACAGCAGAAAAAGGCCTCATGGTCCATCTAGTCTGCCCTTATACTATTTCCTGTATTTTATTTTAGGATGGAGATATGTTTATCCCAGGCATGTTTAAATTTATCTACTGTGGATTTACCAACCATGTCTGCTGGAAGTTTGTTCCAAGCATCTACTACTCTTTCGGTAAAATAATATTTTCTCATGTTACTTCTGATCTTTTCCCCAACTAAACTCGGATTGTGCCCCCTTGTTCTTGTGTTCACCTTCCTATTAAAAACACTTCCCTCCTGAACCCTATTTAACCCTTTAACATATTTAAATGTTTCGATCATGTCTTCCCTTTCCCTTCTGTCCTCCAGAAAATTTGAGGGGCCAAGGTAGCAAAAGAGAGAGAGAGAGAGAGAGAGTGAGAGAGAGAGAGAGAGAGAGAGTGAGAGAGAGAGAGAGAGAGAGAGAGAGAGAGAGAGAGAGAGAGAGAGAGAGAGAGAGAGAGAGAGAGGCCTTCATTCACTTCTGAATATCAAGATTCTTTGCTCCGAGTTTGGCAGGTGTTTTGCTGTTTTTTTAAAAGGATCTGCCCCCAGGCAAAAGCAGCTGCATGGACTACTCTATGTGTTGTTTGATACCTCCTAAATGAAAAAGAAGGAAACCAAGCAGGGCCAAAGCAGGGGAGGTTACCCAAGGGCTGGCGGAAAGACTCCTAAGAGAAAAATCCTTGGCTCCAAAAGGCCTCCATGCGCGAGATCAATTCATTGAGGGCTGCCTCCGTACATCGAGGAAAAATACTTCTGATATAATAAAAGGCTCATCAACACGCAGAAACTGGGTTAGGCCCATTTCAAATTCCTGCCAAGTGGATCAGTTTTTTCTTTTTTTAAAAAAGAAAGAAACAAGAAGTCCAATTTTAATGAGCTGGACTTCCAAATGAGCGATTGGATCGGAGCCCCAAGGCCGTCTAAATGCTTTCTACAGCCGGACAGTCTCCACCTCTGCAGCCTACCAAGACTTTCTGATGAAATTAGAGTCGTTTCTACTTCATTCCGCTGTGCAGCAGACTCTCGGGAGGTGGAGGAAAAAATAGGAACTTTACTCGGGATTTTTGCTTGAACCAAGTCCCAGGGACCTTAGTTTAAGATGATCTGCCTTCTGGGTCAGTCCCAAAGGTTGAAGGAAAATGCAAAACCCAGCCAATCGTTTGTAGCCACGTTTATATGCATGCCAAAATTCGCCTGCTAAATATTTTGCCAGCAAACAGAACTAGCAATCCATAATTCAGCAATCAGGCATGTGCTCTGCATAGAGAAAGGTGCATATTCAACCTCTAGTTTTATTACACATAAAACTAGAGAGCTGGGGAGGAATGATGGGAATAGTGTGTGTGTGTAGGGGGTTCTTTCTCTAGAAAAAGTTGTTGTTTTTTCCACCTCTTTTATTTTCAACATTTCTAGAAATCTTATTCTGCTACATAGAAGGATTTTCTCTCTGTCTCTCTCTCTCTTACTACTCTTTCACCAGAATATAGTATTTTGATTATTTTCTCTCAAGCCTCCTCAAAATTTCCTATCTTTTATCCTTCTACCTGAAGAAAAGGGAGAAAAGATTTCGATAAACGCTGGCATGCTTTTATTAGGTTTTTTTTTTAAAAGTAGGTTCTGAAATAAGGAATTTTGTTCCTTGTAAGGGAAAGGTGTTTTTAAATGCAATGTTCCATTTTGCATGGGAGGTGGGAAATACGAATTAATTTTGCCAGCAAAAATAAAATAAAAAAATAAAAAAATAAAAATGATTTCTGTCTGGGCAGCTAGGAAAGTGACAGAATCTGGATACAAAATTGATCCACCGGCCCTTACTTACAGCTTGTAATTAGGGCTATTAACTCTCTTTTCTGACAGAGGGTCCAAAGGGGTTTCATTTCAGACAGGAGAACAGAAATAAAGCCACGCTCTGCCCAGCCATCTTGAAGAAGCATCATGGCTTGTCCTCAAAAAATATGCCAGCTTGATTCTTCCCAACCTGTTGTGCAGCCAACAGTCCTGCTGATGTTTTCGTCAAATTTGGAGGTTAAAGTGACCTGCGCTGGCTGAGGAATTCTGGGAGTTGGAAGTCCACAAGTCATAAAGTTGCCAAGGTTGGAGATCGCTGGATCTAGAGACTCTGAGAAACATGGAAGTAGCCCCCTCAAAATAGCTTATGGATCCAGAAGGCGAAGCAAGCTGCAGATCATCTAGGAGAGCTAAGGACTCTCTTTCCCTTTCAGTGGTTTTATGTACAGGAAATGGGGTTAGTGCAAGGGTCCCATCTAGAACTTCAGGGCTGGTTCTGGAAAGAAACCATTCACTTTCAGAGAACTTGGGACAGCAACAGGGATGGGTTCCATTGGCCTTCCCTACCGGTTCTCATTGCGTCGGGAGTGCTATCTCACGTCGGGGAAATGACTCTCCGCGCATACGCAGAAGCCTTTGCGTATGTGCAGAGGGTTCTTTGCCAGTCGCTTCCAAGGAGCAGCAACCGGAGGACCGATTCACTGCCGGTTCGGTGAGCAGGGACAAATTTCTGCCATTGGTTCAGACGAACCGATCTGAACCAGCATGCAACCCACCACTGGGACAAGAGACAAACGGAAGGCAGTGGAAATGGGGGACCATCTGGGATTCGTCTCGCCAAGCGGTCACTCTCACCGCACCGCTTCCTCCTCCGGCCCCCTCCTTCCCCCCACCCCCACGAGAGTTTTCTCAAGGGGAAAGCGGCCATCGATCTTGAGTCGTGCAACTTCCAGGGTCGTTCCTTATCTCAGAACAGCCTCTGCCGCGAATTCCTGCCTGCGCTTTAATGTTTAAATTATTAAATGCATTAATGTATTTACATTATTCAAGTCTTATGTGCATTTTTCTCAGATAATTTATGTATAAGAGTTTGAATGTCCATGACTGTTAATGTCTACAACCCTTCCTGTTCATTATTGATTCTGGAAAGGGGGGGAAAAGTCAGTGTTTTAATGCCTTATTTTTAATGTATTAAGAGTCTGAATAAGTGCATTCTCTTTTTTCTTTTGTAATTTCATAATTTAAGTAGTGCATTTATTAAACTGACACAGTATGAATTGTGGTGAAGGTTGGCTCCAGTCCAGCCTGCCAGAGCAGTTCGACCGACCATCACACTACTTTGCAAATCAAGTAGCAGTTTAGCTCCAGACCTCAACAATTCAGAAGTGAATTTTCTTTTCTTTTTTTTTTGAAGCTTCTGACAGCCACCTACTTATCTGCATGCCACTGGCCTCCATTTCCCTTTTTTGGAGAGGTACCGTGGGCATATGAATCACCCAAAATTCTAGGAAAATTTAGGGCTTCCTTTACAGATTTGGTTTGCCCAAAAGGGATGAGCCCAAAGCCCATCAATCTCTAATCCTTTCGAAGAAGTGGCAGCATAGCATAACTGGCTGGAGAATTAAGGGAGCTGAAGTCCACAAGTCTTTAAATTGCCAAGTTTGGGGACCCTGCTAAAAGGGTATCGTAGCGGAGGAACAGAGCATTTCCTTTCTGAGTTTTGAAGGAGGTTCAGATCCTGACCTATCTTGCCCATGAATGTGAACGTGGTTCTCCTCGCCAGACATTGGATTGTCCAGGGGCTGACGGCCTTTTGAGAACTGAAAAGAAGATTTTCTCCAAGTAACAGATACTATGCTTAATTGGATAAGTGGCCTAGATACTTAGTGCATTCTCATGAACCAATACATTTCAAAATGTAACCTGTAATTTATATATAAAACCTCTTTTGCATTTCTCATTTTATAAAATCGGCTACATATTTATCATATGTCTACCATAATATTATATGCTCTTTTGGGAGAGAGAGATATTCTATTATCCATGTATTCCATGAAGAAAGAAAGAAAGAAAGAAAGAAAGAAAGAAAGAAAGAAAGAAAGAAAAGGAGGAGGAGGAAGGAAAATAATAAGAATGGAGGGAGGGAGGAAGAAAAAGAAAGAAAGAAGGGAAGGAGGAAGGAAGGAAGGAAAAGAAAAAGAATAAGAGAGAAAGAAGAAAGGAAGGAAGAAAGGAAGGAAAGAAGAAAGGAAGGAAAAGAAAAGAAAGAAAAGAAAGAAAGGAAAGAAGAAAGGAAGGAAAAGAAAAGGAAGGAAGGAAGGAAGGAAGGAAGGAAGGAAGGAAGGAAGGAAGGACCCAGACATGTCCAAAGTATGACAATAAAACCGTATAAAGTTGCAATCAGTGTCCACCAAAACTACTATGTTTGGTCTTTGAATAATATTTTCAGCAAACTCCATCGTGGAAACTGTTCAAAATATCTGGAGAATTTCAAGTTGCTATCCTACTACACAAGTGGATCCAAAGCAGGCGTTTTGATTACCAATTTTTGGCATTCCTCAATAGCTAAACTAGGCACATAAATAGATACTGCAGCTGAATTTTAGTGTATGATATTCACGAATGATTTCAAACACGCAGAGCGCTTTATATGAAGGTCTCTAACTTTAAAAAAAAATCAAACAATCTTGCCTACCGAATTAATTTACTCCAAGCCATCTTAAACTCAACCCAAAATGGACTGTATAGATGTTAAGGGGCCGTAACTCTTTATGAACAGCAAAGGTACAAAAGAGTGACTTGGCTCCTGTAATTATTTAGTAAAAACTTCCTGAGGACAAGCTCAGGATCCTGACGACTTCAGGGACCGCAATTTAAAGATGTGTTTTATTTATAAAATTTTATCGCTGTTCAAACAATCTTCCCAAAAGAGGAAGGAGTGGGAGGCAAGGCTTCCTTTCGGGAGGCACAAAGCGTCTCTAGGCGAAGGGCAGGAACTTGTTTCCTGCAAAACTACTGTTTTATTCATATGCAGATTTAATCAATTAGTAAACTAATAGGATTAATCAACTCGTATTTCTTTAACTGGGTGATTGCCCACATACTTCCTGAGCCTTCTTGGCAGCCCTTCCTGCAAGCTGCCAAGTGAGGACCACAAGCGGGCGTGGGGTGGGTATTCTTCCATCAGAGTGAGACATTAAATTATCGGTGGTCCTTCTTTAATTATCACCACTGGCTAAGATTCCACTTGGCTAGGTAAACTGCACATTAAAGGAACCCGCTGTAACTTTAAGAACTTGGGCCAGAACTTTTTGAGTGTTTTCCCTACTCTCCGCCCTTCCTTGTGTATTTTTCAGATTGTTAACCTGAAGGCTGTTTATTGCCAATCTTTAATGATGCAGGGTTGGGTTTTTTGGGGAGATGAAGGGCAGGACCAAACTATAGCTTTGAACTAATTAATTCATAATTGATGAGCAAGCATCCTTTGATTGTAATCATTTTCTTATAGGTAAAAGAGAACAGGAGCAGAACTGCTAAATTCAATTCCAACAGTTCAACCCAAAAAGTGAGGGAGAAAACCCCTAGGAAGGTAGATCCTTTTTTAAAAAATCAAAATTATTTTCCCGACTTAAAATAATTAAAAAAAAAAAAGTTAAACAGAGTAAAATGAACATTCAAAGATGCTCCATTTTTTTCAATGAATTAAATCTGGAATGCGTGAATCCAACCTTGATGGCAAGCTAATCCGAAGGCTGCAAACTGACAGATTTTGCAAGATCACTTAAGAATTGAAAACCCATCCCATCCTTTTTAGAATGTATAGCCATTTTCTCTGCCATGATCCAAACATAGCGTCAGCGCCAGACTGACAGACAAATCCCACATTTGGGGAGGATATAATTTAAGAAAAAAACTAACATCCTTAAATGCATTTCTTCTTGTTGTTGTTCCCCAATCCTGCTTCTCCCCAATATTGATATCTGGCTAAGATAATATTCAGCCCAATCTCTTAAACTCAACTATATATGTTACTTCAAGCATAGGTAGCCCTCGACTTACAACAGTTCACTTAGTGACCATTCAAAGTTATGACAGCACTGAAAAAAAAGGACTCAAGATTGATTTTTCACACTTATTGTTGTCACAGCATCTCGTCAGTCACGTGATTTACACTCGGAGGCTTGAAAAACTGATTCACTTTTATGACGGCTGTAGCGTCCCAGGGTCATTGTGACAAGCAAAGGGGGGGGGGGATTCACTTAATAAGCACGCTACTAATTTAGCAACTGCAGTGATTTACGTAACAAATGTGGCAAGGGAGGTCTTAAAATGGGACTAAACTCACTTAATGAATTTCTCCCTTAGCAAACATACATTTTGGATTCAACTGTGGTTGTAAAATGAGGACTAACTCTAGACCACTGGAAGCATCTTTGTAAGTGATCCATTTCCCACGTACAGGGTACCAAGTTTTATCCCAGACTCTCCAGCAAAGTTTTAACAACCAGCTCTAGGTTCTTTGTTCATTTTAACTCTATCCTAGCATTCTCTCTCTCTCTCTCTCACACACACACACACACACACCAGCTTGATGCTAACTCATTTCGGACAAATGGTTGCCCAATCTCTTCTTTTAAAACTTCCATTGTTGGAGGACCCGAAGGAACTTCTGGAGGCCAGTCGTTCCACTGTTCCACTGGCTCATTGTTCTAACTGCCTTGGGAAATTTCTCCTTTTTTCTACAGTGACTTAAAACCCATATTAAACTGCACCAATCAGATGTGGACATTAAAGGGTTTGCTGAACAAGAGGATGGTTTCGGATCTGAAGCTCTTGCAAAAATAAAAAAAAATAAAAATAAAGGCAGATATAGATTGAATGCCTAGGGGGGTGGGATGGGCGGATAGCATTTAGGTGTGGAGGTAAGTCTTGGGAGGGGGGGGGGGATGAAGGGGGCCAAGGGCTCTTTGGTAGTACAATACTGACATCCAACGGCTTGTTAGCTTAACCTCTGGCTCCGTCTCTAGGGAAGGTTCTTTTCTTGGCATCAAACTGGGCAGCAGTTAATTTGAGGGCCACCCTTCCGCGCAACTCCATCTCGGTGGTTGTGAGCATGTGGTGTGCCCGTTACACAAACAGGACAACTGTTACAAGCATATTTTGCGGGTGGCTATGAGGGGTGGAGAGAGAGAGAGAGAGAAGAGAAAGTGGAGAGTGGGAAAAAAAGTTGCTCGGTGCTGTTTTAAGCGCTGACGCTGCCATTTCTAAGGTTAAGTTTGTGTTATTTTTCCCTCCCTCCCTCCCTCCTCACCCCCCCTTTCTCATTACCATTCTTTAACTGTTACAATTTATATCAGCATATAATGTTAAATAATTACAGGGAGCAGAGGCTCACTCTGGCGAGAATATAAACGCGCCGTGGGATTCTACAGATTTAAACAAATAACGCACTCGGCGGGGGGCGAGCAGATGAATTAGCATTAATATCCTTCTCGAGCGATCCCAATGCTGTGTTGCTGTTTAAATACAGATCCTTTTCTGTAAACGTCGAGATGACAGCTTGCAAGGACCAGCCCCCTGGTGTCGTTGGCCCGGGCAGTCTAGGCTCTCAAAGACCGCCCCACAAAGGAGAGGGACTAAGTTGTGCTTGATGGGGCACAGCATAATAACACTAATAATCACCATAATCTTAACAGTAATAAATGAAACCCTGGATCAGCTTATTGGTGGCTGCAGCAAAATCTCACAAATTGATTATCTACAACCTCATGAATGAACAAGTTGCCAAAATCTTACAGTGGAAGCTCTGCCAGTGGCTTGGGTTCGAATCAGTAGTGGGTTTCAATTGCTACTGGTTTATTATTGGGAGCATGCATCCGCGCGCTTCTACGCATGCATTGAAATGTCTAGGTGAGTGGGCGGAGCCTCCCATCGCCACTACTGATTGGCCCAATCCAGGGCGAACTGGTAGCAACCTCTCACTGGCAAAAATGACTGGGAACACCAAACTGACAAATTTCTTGAAAACAAATAAGTCAACATCCTGTGGGACTTTCGAATCCAAACAACGACATCTGGCCCACAACCTGCCTGACATCACTATTGTGGAAAGAGAGTGTGGTTCATAGATGTTGTCATTCCAGATGATGCATGAATTGAAAAGACTAGGAAGAAAATAACAAAAATTGAAGATGAGCGACTGTGAGGGAAGAAACCAGTGGTTGTACTAATAGTAATGGCAGCACTTGGAGCTATACCCAAAAATTTGCCTATACTGTACTTGGAAAATAGGAACTGAATATTGTGACTTATGCAAATAAAAAACAAAACCCCACCTTACTCAAAACTGCCTATATACTTAGACGTTACCTTAACAGCTGTTAGATTTTTGATTAGGACTTGAACTGCTTGGATTCTACCAGTCTCAGACTGTGAATCGAATTAAAGATTAAATCTTAAATAATAATAATAATCCTCTTCTATTTTAATAGTGGAGAGCAGCCAGCAACATTAAAACCTTCCCTTTTAAGGGTTTTCCCTACAATGGAAGAGTCTTGGCTGCAGTAAATCAGTGAAATCGAAGCGGATCTACCATTTACTGTATTTTGGGGGGACAGATCCAGTCACCCAAGAATGTTAGCACCATTCATGCTGTTAACAAAAGGAGGAGAGAAGCTAGATGAAGGAAAGAGAGAGAGAGAGAGAGAGAGAAAAGAGAGAGCTAAAATAAATAAAATGGAACTATGGATACAGAACAAGATTCTTTCTGAGTCGCAAGAAAAGGCCAAAGACCTTCTATAAACTACAATTGTCCTAAACTATCCCATCACTTTAAAAAAATATAAGATATATGGATTAAAAGTGTCTGTTTTTAATAACCGGGGTTGCAAATTCTTAAGCAGTAAAGTCTAAAAGGCAAGAGGGAAATCAGGGGCTGTGTATTTTCTGCTGATTAAAAGTCATTTTAAAACTGCTCTTCCAACTACAGTACCTTCCTTCACACATGCAGTGCTGGGGGGGGGGGGGGAGAGGCTATGAGAAAACCAGTTTTTATTTCCAAACGCTTCTTGAGTTATTTACACTGAGAAGAATCTTCTCACAACTTTGACAAGGTTTAAACCAACAAGCGCAAAAAGGTGCAGCATACAATTCAACTGTGCAGGAGAGTGACTCCTTTGGTTTAAAGCAGGAGATTCTGCTAGAGGTGCCCAGGCATCCTAGGATTCACATTCCAGGGTGACAGTTTCAACGGGAGGAAAGAAGAAGAGGAGGAGGAGGAGGAGGAGGAGGAGAGAAGGACTAGTCAGATGAGAAAAAGAAGTTTAGAAAAATCTCTCTGCCTCGGTAGTTCCAATATCAAGATTTAAACTATAATAATGGAAAGGCTATAAAAGGCCTTGACCATAACGTTTCTTCCACTATCCCCTTTCATAAAAACACACTCTTTTATGTTCTCTACTTTACCATAATACACAGATTTTATCATCATCATCATCATCATCATTATTATTATCATTATTATTATCATTATTATTATTATTGGAACACAGGTTTCCACTGAGGAACTCTTGCATAGAACGAAAGCATCTCGCACTAGAAAAACCTGCCTGCTTTGTGGATTTCCCCAGCAACCGATCTTCGTAAGACCCTTTCCAGCCTCTCTCTCTCTCTCCCCCCCCCCAGCGATATATACACAGGAAGCCTTCACAAACACAGAGGCACAGACAGACGGACATTACTTATACAGCCCTATAGAAGGAATAGATCAGACATCCAGCCCTTGCTTATCAATGGAGACCAAGCAGAGCCAAGTGGCCAGTTTTAAGTTTCTGGGTGTTGTTATAAAAGAGGACCTGACTCGGGGCACTCACATTGCAGCCCTGGTCAAAAGAGCCCAGCAGGGATTATACTTCTCAGAAAAAAACAACTGAATGGAAAACTGTGGGTGACCTTCTACCGCTGCACCATAGAGACTATTTTAACTTGTTGCACCAGTGTACGGTTTGCCAATTGCACAGTGGCAGATAGGAGGGCGCTCCAGAGGGTTAACATCATAGCCCAGAGGTTCATTGGTTGCCCCATCCCAACTTTGGAAGAGTTTTATGGCTCCTGCTCCCTTAAGAAAATTCGAAACATTCTTAAAGATCTGTCACATCCTTAACACTCTTTTTTTGAACTATTACCATCTGGCAGACGGTGCCGGATAATAAAAAGAAGGACCAATAGGCTGAAAAAAAAGATTATATTCCAGAGCAGTAACTATATTGAATTCCATAGTATAATGCAATATTGGGTTTTCAATTTCAATTATACAGAATGTAAAGGACATAGGTTTGTGTTTTAATTTTTATAGTTAGCAGGTACACTGAAGACGACAATGAAGTAAACTAAGCTAAATATTGTAACTGGATGAGGCCAATTGAAGAACAAGCAGAGAAAATAATTCAAATGACTACTGGAGTTTCCAGCGAAATCTCACTAAAATGGTCCTGTAACGTATGGCATAATCGGGATGCCATTTCAGGGGTCTATGGAGAAGGGTAAGGGAATTAAACAGAATTTATGAAGTTCTACTATCTCCACATCAAATCATTGTTTGTTTGTCTCTCTAATATTATGGCCCAGGCCACTGGTTAACAACCATTTCTTCAGGAAATAGAAATGAAAAAGCCCGCTGCTGCTAGTGCTCAGTTGCAGTTGATCTGCAGTGTGTGTGTGTGTGTAGGCATCAATTACGGGATACAGTGAGAGCGGAGTGGCGGCCTAGAGGTGAAGACACTCGCTTCCCACTTGGAAGGTTGAGAGTTCAATCCTAGGCAGTGACAGGTGTTTCTCTATCAGGGCGCAAGAAAAAAGAAATCCGCTGCAAACTCCATGTAGGCATCGGGAAGAGTATCTGGCCAGCAAATGACACAGCTCTGATTTACATAAAGAATGCCCCAGTTTTTTGTTTTTTTTGTGTGTGTGTTTTTTTAAAGGAAAATATCAGGAAAGGATGCTGCAGAATTCTGCTCCAAATGAGGGAAAGATAGGTTATCAAACCTCTAAACTGGAATAACTATACTCTAGCAGGTTAACCTAGAGTTATCCAACTGGATTACAGCTAGGTAATGTCTGAACAGCATTTGGAAAACTTCAAAGTACCGCAGAAGCCTCGGGTTCTTCTTAGCGTTATTACTCTACAGCTCTTTTTCGTAACATTTTATTCCACACAAAAGTCCTGCTGAATTTGGTTAGGAGCCAAAATTGGTAAGCAACCAAAGCAAGTCCATTACATAAGACGAGGAGCGCAATGTTAGAAATCTCCATGGATTAAGTTACGTAACTTTGCAAATTATATAGACTTTGACCAGAGTTGCTGTAAGCCAGGGATCAGCAACCTTAAACATTCAAAGACCAGAAAGCCCCCCGTTCAATTCTGGAGCGGACCGGAAGTCTGGTTCCTCCACCATAGAGTCTCTTCCTAGTACGGTGTTCTTTTTTCTCTTCCTGTCCTAACCAAAAGCCCTATCATTTGTGGAGCCGACCAGAACACCCGCCCCTTCCTCCTGGTTCACCATGGTTCCCTCCCCCAAACAGGAAGCTCTTCTCAAAACTGTGGCGCTGACCAGCAACAAAGAGCCGCAGTAGAGGGATGAAAGGGCCACATGTGGCTCCAGAGCTGCAGATTTCTGACCCCTGCTGTAGGCCGACAGTGTCCCTTTCTAGTACACTCTTTAGCATTTCCTAAACAGTGGTCACCATGACATCAAAAATCACGTGTCATACAGAAAGTGCTGTACTTTCAAAGGCACTGGCTACGGTTCATTTCTTGTTAGACCTGCCTTCCCACCCACTCCTTGCCAGTCCTCCCCTGCTGCCCTTGACTTCCATGTTAAAAAAAAATTCCAACTTCCACATTTTTGCCACTTGGAAAGGTGGTAGAGCTAGATAAAGCTGGATATAATTGCTGTCAATTACTAAACTTTACTTAAGACAGAGGTTTTCAAACTTGGTAATTTTAAGACTTGTGGGCTCCCAGAACTCCCAGAATTCTCCAGCCAGCATAGCATAATTGGCTGGAGAATTCTGGGTGTTGAAGTCCACAAGTGTTAAAGTTGTCAAGTTTGGGGACCCCTGCGTTAAGAGATCAGAAGTTGAGTGTTGATCCTACACATTTCATTCTCCCAGCAAATTTGTCCTTCCTGATTTTATTGGGGCCTGGCATTCTATGGGCAACTTGTCCAAACCGCCACTAAATATTAACTAATTTCACTAATCTGAACTTGGCATCTGCTAACTAGCCTTGATTATTGCTGCTCCTAGAAACATAGAAACATAGAAGATTGATGGAAGAAAAAGACCTCATGGTCCATCTAGTCTGCCCTTATACTATTTTTTTGTATTTTATCTTAGGATGGATCTATGTTTATCCCAGGCATGTTTAAATTCAGTTACTGTGGATTTACCAACCACGTCTGCCTGAAGTTTGTTCCAAGGATCTACTACTCTTTCAGTAAAATAATATTTGCTCATGTTGCTTTTGATCTGAAAACCGTAATGCCGAATTACAGGTAGCCCTCCGACATCTGAAAACTGTAATGCCGAATTACAGGTAGCCTTCAGCTTACAACAGTCCATTTAGTGACCATTCAAAGTTACAACGCCAATGAAAAAAATGACTTATAATAACCATTTTTTCACACTGTGGCATGGTCAAACTTCAGATCCTTGGCTACTGGCATGTATGTACGACAGCTGTAATATCTCAGGGTCATGAGATCCTCTTTTGTGACCATCTGACAAGCAAAATCAATGATGAAGTCAGTGATTCACTTAACAACTGAGTTACTAACCTAACAACTGCAGTGATTCACTTAATACAGGGTGTCCAGGGGGAAAGCATTTTAAAATTCCCTGATATTTCCCTGACATTTCCCTGTAACTTGCAATCTAGTTAAGGCGTGGTCGTAGATGACGTCAGACCAAACGGCTAAGCCATGGAGAAATATCGGTAGCTGAGGAAGCAAGTTGTTGGCACAATTATGCCCATTTTTGCTTGACTCTGCCAGGCAGCATGATCCGTTGTTTTGTTTTTTTACATGATATTTCCCTGACTTTTAAACATTTTAATATAGTTTGGTTTTCCCCGATTTATTCCATTTTTTAAACGGAATTCCCTGATAATTCCCTGATATTTCCCGAACTGCTGATTTCCCTGATAATTCCCTGATTTCCCTGTTTCCCAGGTTTGCTGGACACCTTGTTAATAATTGTGGCAAGGTAAATTGTAAAATGGGACAAAACTCAATGTGTCTCGCTGAGCAAACGGAATTTGGACTTGACTGTCATCATAAGTCAAGGACTAGTTATATAGCAGAGGAAAGAAGGCTTAAATTGCAAGCGGGGAAAAGAAAGAAACAAGGATTATTTTTTAGAAATTAATTTTTAGAAATTACTTTCTCCGTTAGGTCTCTATCGGACCCCTCTTTTCAAACAAGGATTGCAAAATCCCAGCTGGCAACATCACAGAGAAAGAGTGAAAACACACGGGGATGAAGATCCAAGGCACAAGTTGAAATAGCATTAAACTAAAATCAGCCGTCTGTGCAGGAAATGCTACTTCTGGGAAAGATATAGGGCAAATTCAAAGGCTGGCTCTTTTAAAAGTGTGGGTAAGTACTGCCCTCTTTTGGAAATGTGCACACAGCAAGGGATCTAAGGAGAGATCTACTCAAAGCTCAACATGAGGGCACCCACAAAGGAATTGTCATCCTCCCACTCTTTGCAAACAGAGAAAAGGTTCCCAAAAGAAAATGAATGACGGCTAAATGAGTACTTCTGTCTAGATGAAACTTTCCCTCTTTCTATAGACTATCACAAATCGTTTTGGCAAGAGTGAAATGCTACTAGTTCAGGCTTACTGGTAGCGGCAGCAGACGATGCTTTGGGGAACTGGTAGCGGTGGTAGTGCAAGGCTCCGCCCGGACGTCACGATTTTCTTTTTTTAACTCTCTGCGCATGCGCAAAGCATTCTATGCCTACACAGAGGGTGAAAAAGCATGCACTTCTGAACCAGTAGGGAAGGTAAGTAGATTTCACCCCAAACTTGGCAACTTTAAGATTTGTGGAATTTCAACTCCCAGAATTCTCCAGCCAGCTATGTCTTAAAGTTGCCAAGTTTGAAGACCTCTACTGTACGGTATTACAAGAGAGATGGACTGATGGATACCCCGATAAAAGGGATGTAACAGGAGGGGAGGGTGTCTCTATTGGCATAATGTGATGCATATTGTTTCAGTGTTATTCATCACCAAAACCATTACCAGCATCAATGTATTTGCAAATACAGTGATACCTCGTCTTACGAACTTCATTGGTTCAGGGAGGAGGTTCGTAAGGCAAAAAGTTCGTAAGACGAAACAATGTTTCCCATAGGAAACAATGTAAAACAGATTAATGCGTGCAAGCATTAACAGCGCTTTGCTGGGTGCTTCTCGGTGTTCTCCCGAACACCGAACCCAAAAGTTTGGCAAAAGTTCAGGTTCGGGAGGCTGCCGAGAAGCCCCGCCACCCAGCTGTCACCTTTTGAAACAGCCGGGGGGCTTCTCGGCTTTCTCCCGAACGCTGAACCCGGAAGTTCGGCAAACGTTCGGGTTTGGTGTTCAGGTTCGGGTTCGGGAGAATGCCGAGAAGTGGCGCTGCCCGGCTGTCACCTTGCCAGAAGAGCCGTTGAGCTGTCGGCCGGTCAGGAGGCTCAAACGGAGGTGGGGAATCGCAATAGGGAATTCCAGGGGCGGAGCTTTGACGTCACGGAGACGTCCTTCCTGGAGTCCACGTTTCGGCCGGCCAGTAAGGACATCTTTGTGACGTCAAAGCTCCGCCCATGGAATTCCCTATTGGGATTCCCCACCTCCGTTTGAGCCTCCCGACCGTCCGACAGCTCCGCGGCTCTTCTGGCAAGGTGACAGCCGGGCGGCGGCGCTTCTCAGCGTTCTCCTGAACCTGAACACCGAACCTGAACTTTTGCCGAACTTCCGGGTTCAGCGTTCACGGTGGCGGGTTTGTAAGGTGAAAAAAGTTCGTAAGAAGAGGCACAAAAATCCCGAACCCCAGGTTCGTATCTTGAAAAGTTCATAAGATGAGGGGTTCGTATCACGAGGTACTACTGTAGTTATCAATAAGAACTCTCTAGCTGTATGGATGCAAAAAAGATCAGGAGATATGAAGTGCAGATAACAAACCCTTAAGAGACACCATGGAAAAAACAGGGAAGGAAAGAAAGGAAGAGAGCAACGGAGATAATGAGACAAACATAAATCTCCTGAAAGCTAAGACAAGGAAATATGACGAAGCGTATGTAGCGCTTGGCTTCACCGTGACTATGGTGGGAGACGAGGAAAGACCGGTATGTTTACTGTGCCTAAAATGTTGGCAGCAGTTCTCGGAGAGGGGCGCCATACAAATCCAATGAATGAATGAATGAATGAATGAATGAATGAATGAATGAATGAATGAATGAATGAATGAATGAATGAATGAATAAATAATCACATAGCCAAATAAATTAAGGCATCACTTAAATACATTTCACCCCAATCACTTGAGTTTTTTCAGCGAAAATGTGCTGCATATTGCAAACAATTGTCCCAGCGGAGAATTGGAGGGGGCATGAAGTGTTTACTTCTTCTTGGGGGGGGGGGGCGGGGGACATAATAGAAAATAATTGAGAAGCACTGGCATAAGATCTCCTGTTTGAGCAGGGCGTTGGACTAGATGACCTACAAGGTTCCTTCCAACTCTTGTTATTCTGTGTGTTTCTTCCCCCCCCCCAAACACAGCCCAGACCAGCTGACTGCCTCAGGTGCCAGCCATACCTGCCGAGACTCAAAGGCAGGGAAGCACTGCGTTCAATTAAACCGTCTCCTTCAGAGAGGCAAAGAGTTTCAAGGAAACCCTCCAACTGAACTGAAGCCGGGCGACTTAAGCAAAAATGACAGTTCTCCTTTAAACATGTCCTCTTCAGATGAAGATCGGCATCTGTGGATAGTGGGAAGACAGTATTTGTCCAGATCAACACATTAAAACGAATCGATAGATTAAAAGACTGCATTTTGCGCAAACCACGAAGAAAGAAAAAGAAAAAGCCACTCAATAAACAGAGTCAGCAGGAAAGAGACAAAACCAAGAAGATAGGGGGATGGGAGCGATTCAACTCAAAATCTCCCCAAGAGGTCAAGCATAACAGAAAAGGCTTTGACAAATTAATGCATTCTTCCAATAAAAGTTTAATATAAGGGGGGGGGGGGGACCCTGCAAGCAGCTGGAAAGTTACAGTGGGTAAGACGTATACTGTATATGTAACTTGTAGAGAGTGGCTTTCGACAAACTTTTTTTCCTGTGTGCTTCTGGGTTCCTCACTAAGTTTCTGGCCCTCAATTATATCTCATCAATCTCTATCAAGATCAGCCTTCAGAAAACGGAAGAGGAAGAAAAGGAGCAAAATTGGTATTTGGCCATTGTTTTCTCTTCAAGATTTGCCCCAGGATAATAGGCAATTTGTCAGCCTCAGCTATTTCTAATTTCTTCCTGAAGAATTCAGAGACAGAGAGGCCCTGTAAAAGTTATTTTCCCTCTCACTCTCTCTTTCTGTCTATCACCCATCTCTGTCTCTGTCTCTGTCTCTCTCTCTTTCTCTCCCTACCTACCTACCCAGTTAGAACAATTAATCAGTGGAACAACTTGCCTCCAGAAGTTGTGAATACTCCAACACTGGACATTTTTAAGAAGAGATAGAATAACCTTTTGTCTGTAGTGGTGTAGGGCTTCCTACCTAAGCAGAGGGTTGGACTAGAAGATCTCCAAGGTCCCTTCCAACTTGGTATTCTATTCTATTGTATTGTATTCTATTCTATTCCATTTTTCTCTTCTATTCATTCTATTCTCCTACCCCTCCTTTCCCTTCCGTTCCCTTCCGTTCCCTTCCCACCACCAATTTTCCCTGCACACTTGCTCTCTTCAGTGCTTTGCTTTCCCCAAACAAGAATAATATGCGTTTCAGAATTACAAAATTAATGCTCTTACACCGGTGGCTGAAATTTCAAGTTTCCTGGACAAAATTTAGATGCGATTTTATTTTCCAATGAAATGTAAATGAGGAAGCCAGCAATTTCATTTCTTTGCAGATTTCTTTCCTGCTTTTATACTGCTGTAAGGATTTGTGTCCCAACTCTGGCAACAAGAAGAGAAAGGAAGCGTATTCCATTCCTACAAGCGCTGAAGCCATGGCAGGGCAAAAAGAGAGCCGCTGCAAAGGTGATGTGGTCGAGGGGAGGGGAGGGGGGTGCAAGAGTGTCACTGAGCATCTGGACTCAAGGAGAAGCTGATCCCGTGCCAACAATGACAAACGTGGCTGTAAATGGCATTGGAGCGAGATGCTGACACCCTGCAAACACAAGGTTACCCTTCCCATTGAGAAGGAACAGGGCAACCTTTAATGGGCCAAAACTGACAGCGGGGAAATGAGATGCCAAAATAATAATAATAATAATAATAATAATAATAATAATAATAATAATAACAACAACAACAATAACAACAACAACAACAACAACAATAATAGTTGTTGTGTTGTTGTTGCTATTGTTATTGTTATTAACAACAACAGTCATCGTAGGCTGCGGCTCCCATCTGCCTCGATCCATTTGCCACTGCTGAGGACGAAGGTGCTGTCTACTGTTAGCCCAGATTATTAAGGCTGAAAGAGCTTGTGATATAAATTGCAACGACGGTCCGGGGGAAGCGGGGATAATTTAATAAATGGTTACGGGTAAGTTTCTAGTCCTCATGGTCAGTGTCACAAACTCGATCATTGCAATGTCTACCTGTGTTTCCCCAAAAATAAGACCCAGTCTTATTTTATTTTTAACCCTGAAATAAGCGCTCGGCCTTATTACCATATACTTAAAAGTCCAATTGGGCTTATTATCAGGGGATGTCTTATTTGGGGGGGAAACAGGTTATCTATCTATCTATCTATCTATCTATCTATCTATCTATCCATCCATCCATCCATCCATCCATCCATCCATCCATCATCTCTCCTTATCAACTCTATCATCTCTTTATCTCTCTGTCTGTCTGTTTGTCTGTCTATCTATCTATTATCTGTCATCTTTCTCTCTTTCTTTCAATCATCTATCATATCCATCTATCTGTCTGTCTGTCTGTCTCTCTATCATCTTTCTATCTATCATCTCTCTCTCTACCGTGTTTCCACGAAAACAAGACCCTGTCATATATATTTTTAAACCCTGAAATAAGCGTTTGGCCTTATTGCCATGCACTCAAAAGCCCAATTGGGCTTATTATCAGGAGATGCCTTGTTTTGGGGAAAACAGGGTACAAAAGATCAGGAAGGTGGGAGGGGGCTAAACTGATTGCTTTCTGCTATCTAAGAAAGTGTCATTTTGTTTCAATTCTATTTTAAAAAATTGTTATGAATGATTCCTATTAAGAGTCTTATCATTCGTGAATGTTTCACCATCGAAACAAAGGTGAAAAGGGGAGGAGGAGGAGGAAGAGGAGGAAGCTACTAGGAAAAGCCCCACCCTTTGGCTAAGAGTGTGATTTGTGGCTAGCAAGACCTGGCTGGGAGAAAAAAAAGCTTTTCCTGTGGTCCAAAGTTAGCTTTTCTCGAATTTATTCCAGACTGCAGAAGACGAGACCAAATTAAGTTTTGAATTTTGCTGCTTGAGGCTGAGCCAGTGAGCAGGCTGTGATGGACGTTCACTGCCAGTGGTGCTCTCTGGACCACACTTTGGGAATTAATGGTGCACGGTCTCTCGGAAAGTACACAATTATTTGCCCTTATGTTCATCCAAGTAGGACATGGGCTGGGAGGTTTTTTCCCTGAAACCTTAAAACGCATGGTTGTAAATTTTACCATGAAAGAAAAATGAGTTGATACCATGAAACCAACGACATCCAATAAACTGGGTAGAATTTCGGCCTTCATCAGACCCTTCTTTAAAAATACATTACAGGGAATTTAAATAGGTCTGTAAAACATTTGGATGGTCTACTCACAAAACACGCCAAGCCTTTCTAGAATGTTCTAGGAATATATCTGATACATTCAGATAGAGAAAGCAAAGAGGGGGAATTTCCTTGTTTTACGCCCTATAGTAATCTCTTACTACAGCCTTGCTATTTATTAGTAATCTACAAACCAACCTTGGCAACTTCCAGGTCATTCTCAATTTACAACAGTTCACTTAGTAACACAGTGAAAAAAGTGACTTAGAACTATTTTTCACACTTTCAACTATTCTAGCATCCCCATGGTCATGGCATCAAAACTCAGACGCTTGGCCATTGACTCATATTTATGAGGGTTGCAGTGTCCGGAGGGGGTGTGTGTCATGCGATCCCCTTGTGTGGCCTTCTGACAATGGGGAAGCCAGATTGACTTAACAACCACGTTAGTGGACTGAACAACTGCAGTGATTCACTTAACAACTGTGACAAGAAAATTCCCAAAATGGGGCAAAAGACACTTAGCCTCAAGGCTGACTCAGCCTTCAATCCTTCTGAGGTAAAATGAGGACCCAGATTGTTGGCGGCAAGAGGCTGACTCTATAAACCGCTTAGAGAGGCCTGTAAAAGCACCGTGAAGCAATATATACGGTATTTTTCGGACTATAAGACACTTTTTTGGGGGGGGGGGGGTAAAAATGTATGTGCGTCTTATAGACCGAATATTGCTGAAGTCCCCCGCCCACCTGCCAGCCATTTCTTGGTCTCTGAACACCATTTTTTGCCTTTCTTTGGCCTTTTTCAGGCCTTTTTTCAGGCGTTTTTTGGAGCTTTTCTGGGCTGTTTTTGAGGCTTTTTCCAGGTCTTTTTTCAGCCTTATTCAGGCCCATTTTTGAGGGTTTTCCCGGCCTTTTCTGGCCCATTTTGAGCCCTTTTCTGGCCCATTTTTGAGGTGTTTTTCAGGCCATCTTTGAGGCTTTTCCCAGGGTTTTTTTCTGGGGGGGAAAATGGGCTGAAAAAAGCCTCAAAAACAACCCCAAAAAAGGCTGGAAAAGGCCCCCCAAAAAGGCCCGAAAATGGGGTAAATGGAGACCAAAAACTTCATTTTGTTGTTATTTTCCTCTTCGAAATTTAGGTGTGTCTTATAGTCAGCTGCGTCTTATAGTCCGAAAAATGCGGAAAGTCGAAGGGGCTATTGCTGTTGCTATTAACAAATGTTTCAAAAAATGTTGGGCTCAATTTTAGTCATAAGCCGAAGACTTTGCGTGAGGATTATGAAAATTGGAGCAGAGACACTTTGGGGATTTATTCAGAAGTCTGTGATTACCCCTCAAAAAGCCGGCCTTAAGAGCTCCTTAACTGGGCCTGCGAAGTCATGAAATCTAAAACTCAACTCCAAGATGAGCCTTTGGCCTACAGGGACTGTGGTGGGCAGCCGAACGCGGGCATCAGGCAAGCGAGTCAAGCTACAACTGGGAAGTAAACGATCCAATTAGTTCAAGGTCTCTGCAGAGCCCAGTGCTGATAGATTGGATTAGGCAATACCTAAGCAGAAAAAGGAAGAAGTGAGGGGAGAGTAAGGAGAGGGGGGGGGTGGAGATTAATTAAAAGAGGAGCGAGGAAGGAGTCCTCACCCCACAGAATGATACATGGCTTCCCCAAAGGGCTCTAACTGGGCCCTCGTAAGCATTGGGGGGGGTGTCTTACCTCCATGAGATCAGGGTTTTTTTTTATTTCAGGGCACAGTTTTAGCATGGCGGTGTGCTCCCCCCCAGCCCCGCTTTTCCCAACGAATTATTTTTATTTTATATCTATGTCTATATATAGATATATAGCTGCTATGCGTTTCTCTTTCCTCCGAGCAATTACGCGGCAGTATATAAAGAGCAGGGGAGATGATGTTAATTAAACAGAAGATAATTTCTGTCAGCCCACTGAGTGGGGGGCCAAGGGGGGGGGAAGAGGAGGAGGAGGAGGAGGAGAGGAGGGGGGGGAGAGCATACTGGGCCTTGGCTCCTTGGAAATTTTCTCTGCTCAAAACACAGGTATTGGTGTCAGCAAGAAAGGGGCTAATTTATTTAAATAATAATCGTAATAAAGTTGACACCCCCCCCCCCCCCAAAAAAGAAAAAAGATTACTGCTGGGAGAGGTGGAGCAAAGAATATGAGTGGAAAGTGCAATGGGAAATCTGACTGAATTGGCAGCAAATGTTCCTAGTCCACAAAAAAACGATGCAGAAGTGAAGGCGGACACACAACAGGGATGTGGCAATAGAGGTCTGCAGATTCCTCCCGGATTAGGGTGGCCGAGAGGGGTCTGCATGAAAGCCTGCACAGGCGACTCTTAAAAGCCAAGGCTGGTTTTTCTTAACTGATGAAAAACAGCCAAGTTGACCAGACGTCTCTTCCTGCAAAAATATCTGCAAAATGTCAGGAGGGGAGATTTTGGCTTTAAATGTTCACAGGGGCCATAGCGACAACATCTGCAGGCTGAAAAAGAAAAATGAATAACGAGTATTCTGGAATACGACAGGTCGTCCTCAACTTATGACCACAATTGAAACCAAATTTCTGTCACTTTGCCAAAGTGAATTTTGCACCTGTTTTCCGCCATTTCTTGCTCTAGTTGTAAAGTGAATCACCGACGTTGTGTAGTTACTAACATGGCTGGGGAGGGAATCTGGACTCCCTGTTGTCAGAAAGTCACAAAAGGGGAATCACGTGACCCCGGGACAATGCAACCGTCGTAAATATGAGTCAGTTGGCATCTTATGTTTTTGATCGGGTGACATGGGGGAATCCTGCAACGATCGTTAACTGTGGAAAACGCTCGTAAGTCACATCTTTCAGTGCCGTTGTAACTAAATGTTCACTAAGTGAACGGACTGTGTTTCCGAGTTATATATCTGAATGTGATTATTTAAAAAATTGTCAGTTTATAAACAGATGACAAATATCGCTTCTTTGGATTATGATTTATCCTGCCTCATCTCTAGCTGTATTCATACAATGCAAACCGATGCAGGGTTTTTTTTTCCAAACCAGCTGCAACCTAGTGCAATGATGACGAACCTTTTTACCCTCAGGTGTCAACAGGGCACGCATATGCCCACACCCATAATACAATGTCCTCCCCTCTGTGCGTGCATGCACAAACCCTCTATGCTGACACGCCCCCGAACTTTCGGATGGGCCTTTGGGCCGTTTTTTACCCTCCCCAGGCTTTAGGAAACCCTCCGGAGCCTGTGGATGGTCCATGCTCACTGAAGCTTCTGAAACCTGTGGATAGCGAAAAACAGACCCAACGGGCCTACCAGAAGTTAGGAAACAAACTGCCAGTTGGGCCTTTTGGCCATTTTTCACCTCCCCAGGCTTCAGGTTGTTTTCCTAAAGTCTGGGAAAGGCAAAAACAACCTCCCCCCGCCCTCCGGAAGACCAAAACTCAGCTGGCCAGCATGCATGCGCACTGGGGCTGACAGGGCAACAACTTGCATGCCCCCAGATATGGCTCTGCTTGTCACCTGTGGCACACGTACCATAGGTTCACCATCACGGACCTAGTGAGTTCATGCTTCCTACAAAACCATGAGCCAGAATCCACAAATCCTAACTAGGTTAACAAAACATTTACATTGTGACTTAGCGTTGCAGGCGTATCTGCCTACTGAATAAACCACTTTAGTAAGACAAAAAGACCACAAACCTCTTTTTTTTCCCCAAAGCTTGTTCATTGACAAAACAACAGAATTTTTTTTTTTAAAGTCAAACGGAAGGAAAGGAGAAAGAATGGAGGACAATGATATTATGGTTGGTTGGATCTGGTCATGAGAATGAAGGGTATAAACTGTCAGCCTCAAAGCAAAGTGAGGTTTTGAGGACAGAAGCAGGGGTGGGATTCTACCAGTTTGGGCAAAACGGATGCTCTGACCATCAGCTGGAAGTGAAACGTTTTTCTCCAATGATCAGATGGACCTGCGCTTTACTCATCTATATCTGATTCACGCGGTGCAGCAGATTGCCGCGGCTCAACTGTGTTATGCCCCGGCAGCAATGAGGAAGTTTTTGTTAAACTGCACACACCGCACACGCGATCACTCAACTGGCACGATCTCACCACTGGATAGAAATAAGTTCAGAATTGGCAAGAGCTTCTTTGGGTTCTTCTCACCAAAAAAAAAAAAAATCCTCTTCCCACCCGATTCATAACATACATGCTGTGTTCAAATATCAGAATAAACAAAGATTTGCCTTATCGTGTTGTGTCACTGCGTGAACATCAAAATGCATTTGAGGGTGCTGGGAAGACCCTCTCGGTCCTTTGCAATTGGCAGGAATTTCACAAACGGTGTATCGATAAAAATAATCTTCCATGGGAAAGAAAATAAATGTACTGAGGTCAAGCTAGACTAGCCCAAATGTATGGGTTTTTCCCCCAAATCAAAGTGTGTCTGATAAGGAGCAAAGAGTTTGGTGAATCCCATGTGTGAGATTTGATTAATTTCCCCCCCCCCAAAAAAGTCTGAGAATTTGAGTTTGGGAATGAGGAGGCTGGCTTTATTACTTCATATTCAGCTCCCCTTCCATCACCACCTTGAGAATCGTGGCTAACAAATCCTCGTGAAAGGATTTCCTCCACACTTCAAATGCAAAATCTGGGAAACAAGCTAGTCCGGGAAGGAAAGCTGAAAAATGTCTCCTCCCCCCCTCAACCACAGGAGGGGAAGGCAGCTCAGTCAAAACATTGGGGGGGGCACTCAGAGAGCATGTAACTGCGCTGCTGAGCATCTTTTTGCAGAGCATTTGGCAGAGGTTCCTCCAAAGACATCCCACTCGGGGGAAGAAGGATGTCCCCTGGAATGAAGGCGAGGAAAGCAAAGGACTTGTCTAGGTAAGGCTTATACTGCACACGCTACTCACCAGGGCTTCTCGCGATGCTCCATTCTCGGCTCCAGAAGAGCTGATCTGTACAAAGAAAAGACCAAGGTTAGACTGCCACCTTATGGTCATCTCTAAGCGTACAGTTTCACACCACAGTATTTAACAAAAAAAGTTTCAACTACAAGGGAAAAGTAATGGAAAGGCTCCAGTCATTGAGGACTAGCGTCACTAGAAGAAACTAAGCCTGACCTGGTGTAAGGCACCGGCTCTTTAATTCAAGCATACTAACAACAGTACGAACTTAATCTTGCTTCATTGATGAGTTAGAACCAATGGAGATGATTAGATTATTAACTCATAGGTTTTACACCTGCATTTGAGGGTGCTAGGCGGCGGGGGGGGGGGGTTGCTGCCAGTTTGGACCAGTTCTTTAGAACCATAGCAGAAATTTGCCGCCGCTCACCGAACTGGCAGCAATGACCGATAGTCCACGCTCCCGAAACGGTCCTCCGGTTGCTGTGGATTGCAAAAAAAAACCCTCTGCGGAGAAGGTCATTTCAGTGAAGTGACGCATGCTTGCGCACGGCCAAAGGGAGTGCACACACAAAACACACCCTTCCGTTGCAATGCGAACTGGTAGGGAAGGTAAATAGGACCCAGTCCTGGTACTAGGTGGATATGAACTTAGTTTAATGCAGTTGTATCGCTCAGACTGCTGTTGCAAAGAGGTCTGAGTTATACAGCGCAGCCCAAGCTGTGACTTCCATCTGTGGCTCAGAACAAGGGAGAATAGAAAATTGGTACCAAAGAAAGACTAAACACAACTACTCTGGAGTTGAGGGGTCCTTGGTGCTCTCTGAGCTTGCAGGTTTTCTTGCAGACGTTTCATTACCCAACTAGGTAACATCACCAGAGCTAGTTAATTTGCTGTCAGTTTATATTCTTTGGCAGTTTCTTGATTGGGATTTTGTTTACTCGACTGCTGGTCTGTTACATTCTCAAAGTTCTCAACAATAAAAAAACTGCCAAAGAGCTAACAGTAAACAGCCCAACCAAAGACAGTGGTTTCCAACCTTTTTTTAGCCATGCCCTAACTAAGCATCTCTAAAATTCTGATGCCCCCCCCCCCCGTGACATATAATTCTTACTATTCAAAAAAGGACACTACTACTTACCTGGAGGAAGCCTAAAAGGCCATTAATTTGATTTAAACAAGGTTCCATTTGCCCCCATTAAAAATCACATTGCCACCCTGTGGGGCGTGGGCCACACATTAGAAACTAGTGGTCTAAGACCACCCCCACCAAACCACCAAAATGTAAACTGACAGCAAACTGAATTCCTCACTAGCACTGATGATGTTACCTAGTTGGATAATAAAATGTTTGCAAGAGAACAAGAAAGCTCAGAGAGCACCCCAATTCTTTGGACTAAATTATCTCCTCTTCCTTTGTCATTTTTTTAATTGACTATCCTGGGGCAGTCCTAAGGGATAACTTCACACCAGGGGTGAAATGCTCCCGGTTCGCTCGTGCCTGTCAGTCATCGGAGAGCCAGTAGCGAAGGGAGCGCGAGGTTCCACCCACCTGACTGGACTCCACCATTTGGGTGGAGAACCAAATAGCAGTATCCGGGCAGGTGGATGGAGCCTCACACTCCCTTTACGACAGCTCTCCGACAACCGACAGGCACGAGCGAACCGAGAACATTTTATTCCTGCTTCACACCCTAATGGGATCCACCAAGTTAAATTAATTTAATTCTTCTTCCAGAAGAAATGTATGTTGGGTTTATACAGAGTAAGATGAGCCCACTTCTCTGTGAGTGTTGATGTTAATGCATCAGAGCAGGTAGGAACACTGGAGCTTTATTGATTTAGGCTAAGATATCCCCCCTTTCCGCTATATACCATATAGCGAGTCAAGATGGAGCAGTCTTGAGTTTCTTTACCACACTTTCCTGTTTCCTCCAACTAAACTCATCTTTTTACAGTCTCCCGCCATCTATCTTCTTCAGTGGCTCTGTCCGTATTGGACCTTACATTGCCAAAAGAGAACCTTCCACTCACAAGCCCCCTTTCTTCCAAAAAGCTCGATGAGAACAAGATTGCTGACTCTGGAAAGTGTGGGGAGTGGGGGGGGGGATAGAAAGCTGTATGGAAGATGAGCATTTTTTTTAAAAAAGGACAACAGTGCAACTGATAGACTTAACAAACAGCTGTGCGGCGCCACATACAACGGCAAATCCAATTAATATCTTAGTATTTGTATAGGCTACGAAATGTTTGACCTCCAGAGTCTGCAGGTGAAAAAAAGATGAAAGGGCAATTTGAATAGACTCCGATGAAGGTTTGTTTACTGATTTAATATTCAAACAGGTATCTGCCTTTATGCGGCATTCAAGAAGTTTGTGAATTAAGAAAGAATGGGGAAAGAATGGGAGGGGGGGTTAGTGTGGTAGGGCGCATATATTCAGGTTTTTCTAAAGTGAGGTTCAGAAAATGTGGCCTGCCAAGGTTCTTGCTGGCTCCAGAGACACCCCTAAATGGATGTGACCCACTTTTGTGCATGTGTTTATAATTTGGGGAAGTTTAATGGGGCAAAATTGGTGCTTTATAAACTTGTAGGTTCTTAAAGAGCCTTTTTTATACCCCTTTTAAAACTTCCAGGGGCCTCTTCTGAAAGGGTTGCTACCCCATTGACTTTCAGAAAGTGGCACTCAGCATCAGGGGTGAAATTCAGCAAGTTCTGATAGGTTCTGAAGAACTGGTAGTGGAAATTTTGATTAATAATAATAATAATAATAACAACAACAGAGTTGGAAGGGACCTTGGAGGTCCTTCTAATCCAACCCCCTGCTTAGGCAGGAAACCCTACACCACTTCAGACAAATAGTTGTTCAACATCTTAAAACACTCCAGTGTTGGAGCATTTATAACTTCTGGAGGCAAGCTGTTCCACTGATTGTCAGGAAATTTCTCCTTAGTTCTAAGTTGCTTCTCTCCTTGATTAGTTTCCATCCGTTGCTTCTTGTTCTATCCTCAGGTGCTTTGGAGAATAGGTTGACTCCCTCTTCTTTGTGGCAACCCCTGAGATACTGGAAGACTGCTATCATGTCTCCCCTGGTCCTTCTTTTCATTAAACCAGACATGCCCAGTTCCTGCAACTGTTCTTCATAGGTTTTAGCCTCCAGTCCCTTAATCATCTTTGTTGCTGTTCTCTGCACTCTTTCTAGAGTCTCAACATCCTTTTTTACATCATGGCAACCAAAACTGGATGCAGCATTCCAAGTGTGGCCTTACAAAGGCATTATAAAGTGGTATCAACACTTCATTTGATCTTGATTCTATCCCCGTTAATGCAGCCTTGAACTGTGTTGGCTTTTTTGGCAGCTGCTGCACACAGATGGCTCATATTTAAGTGATTGTCCACTAGGACTCCAAGATCCCTCTTACAGTTACTATTGTTGAGCAAGGTACCATATATATTGTACCTGTGCATTCTGTTTTTCTAGTAGTTTGGAGAACTGGCAAAGACCACCTCTGGCTGGCCCCAGAGTGGGGTGGGGAATGGGGATTTTGCGGTATCCTTCCCTTGCCACGCCCACTAAGCCGGAAAGGGAAGATTTTGAATTTCACCCCTGTTCAACGTATCTCATTCAGTCTGGTGTGTGTCTCCTTGGATAACAGTGATTGTGCAGCTCCTGTGCCAAGAGAGTTGAAAAGCACATAGAACAAAGTAGCCTCCTCCCCAATTCTTTTTATCACAAGCATTTTTCATTCCTGTAATGTTGTGATAAAAGAAAGATGGCTCAATGATTACAAGTCTGCGTCTTTCTTGCTTTTCAGCTTGTGTATTGAGCCGGAACTTCTCAGCTGCCTTCATCTATTATCTTCTCAGAAACCACAATTGCTCGTCTTTTTTTCCCCCTTTTAAAGACTTTATTGAATTTTACATAAATGTAGAGATTTTTTTTTTTAAAAAAAAAGAAACCTTCCAGACTCCTCAGAGACATAAGCCTAAATGATTCATCCAATTAGAACTTCATTTGGCTATTATAGAAAATATTGAGCCATATAAATCAGTTCAGGTTAAGATGAAGGAGTAAGAAAAAGATAAATGTTTATGGACGTGTCTAAAGAAATGGATTAAGAGGAGAAAAAACAAAGACAGAGTATATATTAAAAAAAACAAGATAAACAGGCTTTCTGTAGAATAATTTTCTAGTACTAATTCAGTCTCTTAAATACATCAGCTTTCAATTGAAAATCACCAGACTCCCGCATCAATCACAGCTAGTCCTGATACAGACCTGATACAATTGCAGTTCTCCACATTTTAAAAATTAGCCCATGGTTTATTGCTAGAAAGGGGCAAGGAAAACCATGCACAAATTGAGCAGTCCCTACATGTGCAGTTGAGCAGTTCTACTACATGCAGAAATAGATCAAAATAAGTACTGTGTAAATATAAACGGCCATGTACAAATATCACAGCTATTCATATGTGCCAGAGGGTTTTGTTGTTGTTGTTGTTTTGTTACTACCATGTGCTATGGATCAACATCCTGGCTAAATAATATTAAAAGACAAAAAGAAATGAATAAAATAAGATAATTCTTCCTGCATTCCTAGAAAGGAATCTCCAGCCTTTCTGGGCATCCTTGCAACTGGCTGTAACTGACAGCATCTTGTGGGCACACCAGTTGACCAAATGCCAATCAGCTGATTAAGATGCCCGGGCATCAAATAACAGGAATCCATTCAGGAGGGTAAGAATTTAAGTACAATCAGGAGAAATGTGGTTCTTTTTAACTTCTCTTCCCCTAATATTTTGCATCCCTCTTATTTTGGACCTCCACCTTCCCAGGCTTAGGACAAGTGAAGGTAAACCTCTCATGCCTCTTCCTGGGAAAAAGTGCAATTTGCAGGTTGTGTCCGGCACCCTAGTGCCCTGTTACGACTTCCATAATGCCCAACTACCAGAGGTTGATTATCAATCCTATTTTAGAAACTGCCCATCTCTCGCTCAAAAATGGACCCTCCAGGATCTCCTTTCTTCTCTGCTGGGATGAATGCCCACCCTCTCCTCACCTTCTGGAGGGGGGGAGGGGAGAGAGAAAGGGAGAGAGAGGCAATGCTATGTGAAGAAAAAAAATTCCCTCCCTCCCTCTTTGTTGCCTTTAATTTCAGACAGCTGCGAAGGATAGGACTTACTCCTTACACTTGGTCCTCTCAAGGGGCAGAAACTAATCTTCTCTCTTCTCCTTTGCCCCTAACACAATGTGCCATGAAACCCCCACCCCCCACAATTCCTCTATCCATCCCCTTTTTAGGGATTCTCCCTTATTTATTTATTTATGTATTTATTTGTTTTGTCCAATACACAATATTACACAATGAGGCTTATAGAGGATATAATCAGGTAGAATGTATTAAAGGGAGAATAGAGGAGAAAATAAAGGAGTAAAATATAACTGAGAGAATAGCAGAAAAAGATATAGGGATAGAAGAGAAGATATAGGAGACATAGGAGAGACAGTTATGTACGCCCCTTGTCTTTTTAAGCAGGGGGTTGGACTAGAAGACCCCCATGGTCCACCAATATTCTAAATTCTAGTCTAAGTTTATATGCAAACCCCCAACTCCTCCACTATCCCTTTTTTAGGGATTCTCCCTTGTCTTTTTAAGGGAGGGGGAGGTTAGAAGAGCCCATTTTTCACACACACACCCGCCCTCCTGTCTTCATTTATGTTGCACAAAAGGATTCCCCACTTCCCCACCACTACCTCCATTTCCTGCCTAAACAGGAGGTTGAACTAGAACACCTCCAAGGTCCCTTCCAACTTCATTATTCTAAATCCTATTCTAAATTTATGTGCAAACCCCTAACTCCTCCACCTATCCCCCTCCTTCATTTATCTGGCCCAAAATAATAACAAAACAAAACAACAAAAGCAAAACAGGACAGTCGTACTGTCCTATTGCCCTCATTAACCTGTACCTATTTTGATTATGTTCATGTTTACACCAATATCTGCTATCTTGTACATGTTTGACAAACAAATTTTAAAAATCATGAATTAATAAAATCATAAATAAATAAATAAGGATTCCCCTCCTTCTCCCCGCCTCGTTATGAAGCGAAACGCACTGCTCCCCTATTTCCCAGGTATTTCTAGGGATTTCTCCCCTAAGAGCCTACATATGGGGGGGTTAAGTGGTGGAGGGAGGGGGGTGGGAAAGAAAAGCCCCCCCCCTCTTCTCTCCTCCTTCCTCTATGGGGCAAAGGGCACCCCATACCTGCCCTTCTACGGTGGAGCTGGGGGGTTTCCCCTCTTTGCAATGCAAAAGAAGCCCCTCTCCACCTTCCAGGGAGGAGGAGCCTCCCCCCCTTCAAGGTGTCTGTGCCCCCACCCCACCCGCTCCAGCCCAGGCTCACCTGCCCAGGTTGTTCAGCCTGCTCCGAGGAGGCCATGTTTCCAGACCCGGCTAATCGCGCCGGGGCTGGCAAAGCGATGGCCGAGGAAGGCAGCGGGGCGAGGCGGGAGCAATCGAGCCCCGAGGCGCCGATCGGGAGAAGCGCTGGGCTCAGATTGCAAACGTTGGATGAAAGGGAAGAAGATACAATATAAGGATCTTTCGTTTCTTCTGAACTTTGGGCTTGAAGGAAGGGGGGGGGAAGGAGAAATAGAGAGAGAGAGAAGGGAGGGAGGCAGGGAGGAAAAGAGAAAGAAGACAGACAGACAGAAAGAAAGAGGAAGGAAGGAAAGAAAGAGAGAGAGGGAGGGAGAGGGAGAGAAAGAAAGAAAGAAAGTCTGATTTTTGGAGTTCTATCAATTACATTGATAAAGGTGCTGTATTGTTAGTACAGACTGTACTAAGTGACAAAATAGGAATGAAATTGGTATTGATGTAATCCTCACAGGATGAAAGAATTTATCTGTTCGAACAGTGATAGATTGTACATAACTTATGCAGCCCGTCTTAAAATATGAAGTGTATTTAAAGTATTTAAAGTAAAATATCCACTATGAAATATAAACATTTTGGAATCAATAAAATCAAGCTTGCAAATTCAGAATGTACCTATTGATGTTTTGGCGGGAACTGAGAAAGATGTCTAAGCAGTACAAAGCCCTTTTCCTTCCGATAAAACTGAAGCTTGAGAGCAAGGGATGAAAACTACATTCCCCATCATGCCACAGGATATAGGGAGGGCATCTTTGAGGCTGAACAACAATTCCCAGAGTGCCTCAGCCGGGCTCTGATTGGTTTCCCTTGCTTTGAATTTGTAGACTCAAAGCCAAGGGAAGCAAAAGGAAAACAAAAAGCGATGGCAGAGGGCAGCAGTTCAGGGCTGAAGAAATGCCTGATCAGGCGGACGGGCCAACAGGAACAGCATGGGGTGGCCGCTGCCTCCCTCCAGGAGCTGAAGACGAAAGGTAAGGCTTTCTCTTTTGGGGGCAGCAGGCTCATTTCACCCCGTAGGCAGTGGGGGCCACAGGTGAAATGGCCTACTGTACTACTAGTGCTCTGTGCTGATGGGATAAAGATGTTTCCTGAACATTAAAGTATTCGCTGCTGGAGAGAGAAAGAGACAGACCAGGGGAGACGTGATAGCAGTCTTCCAATATTTGAAGGGCTGCCAGAGAGGAAGGGTGTCAAGCTGTTTTCCAAAGCACTAATAATGGATGGAAACTGACCAAGGAGAGATTCAATCTGGACAGAAGTTGTGGGACATTCATCACTGGAGGTTTTCAAGAAGAGACTGGACTGCCATTTGTCAGAAATGGTGTAGTGAGGTCTCCTGCTTGCGGGTGGGTGGGTGAGTTGCAGTAGATGAACTCCAAGGTCCCTTCCAACTCTGTTAATCTAAAAGCAGGTGTCGGCTGCTGCCCAGATGGGGAGGAGGCGGGGGGGGGCAGGGACAAGACGCAGTAGGGAAGTGAAAATGGAGCTCCACCCCAGAGCACCCAATTTGCAGCAAAAGATGTTGAAAGAAAATGCTGGGTGTCCCCTTTGGGCAGCCTCTGAGTTCTTCCTGAAAGCTTTTAAAAAACCCGATTCTGCTACAAATGAAAGGGTCTAGGAAAAGTATAAGGAGACAAGATGCATAGTTCCCTCTAAGCTGAGCAGTGAGCAATCGCTCACTTAAAAATCATCATCAACTCAGAGTTTTCCAAGCCTGCCCAGAAGCCGAGAGGGAAAGAGTGAGAGGGAAGGAGAGAGAGAGGAAGAGAGGAAGAGAGAGAAACAGATAGAAAAAAGAGAGGAAGGAAAAGAGAAAGAAAAAGAATGGGAGTAAGGAAGAGAGAAAGAAAATCAAAATCTAGTTTGAAACTAGCTCAACTATTTAAGTGGCATTTTGATATTGATAGAGTTGCCCTATTATGAGCTCACTGTTATAGACACACAGTACAGTATTTTATTTTGAAATTCTCTGAGGCAAAACAGGGTGGGTTTTTTATTTGTTTGTTTGTTTGTTTGTTTGTTTATTTATTATTTCTGTGCCGCCCAGTCCCGAAGGGATTACCGCTCAGACACTATACTTTTCCGCCCCCCCCAAAAAAAAATTAGAGGGAACACTGACAAGATGTGGAATTAATTCTATGTGATCTGGCTTTCTGCCTCCCCCACCTTTCCGGATGGCTGTAATATTCTCTAGAACAGAGGTCTTCATAGCTAGCTGGAGAATTCTGGGTGTTGGAATTCACAAGTCTTAGAAAATGCTCTAGAAAATAAAATGAATAATGCTTGAAGGCTAATGTTTTGCCAGAAACCTTGATTTTGTTTGGTAGTCTGCAGGAAGGAGAGTTAAGGCTGTTATGTGGAATGGAGCATTTTGGGATGTTCATTTCGGCTGTGAAAGTAACAAGGAACAATATAAATACTGTAGTTGCCTTTGAGTAAGTGATTATTTTGTGAGTGGCCATTTTAATCAGGAAGGCACCTTTATGAAAATGCTCAAAATGTGCTTTCAAAATTCTAAGTGAGATGTTGCTGTCATTTCATTGTTCTATAGCTGCCCACTTCTAGGATGTGGGTGGATTCTATGACCTGCTTGTTTTGAGTCCCTTGATGTGGGTATTGTTTTGTGGTTCTTGGAAAATCCTTGGTCAAGTCACATGATCGTCAAGCTACTCCCACCTTGTCACATGGTCAGCAAGCCACTCTTACCTGGTCATATGACCATCAAGCCACACCCACAACATAAGCCATACCCACAGTGTGGTAGTAAAAATTTTGGTAGCCCTTCACTGTCTGAAAGGCTAAATCTGAGCCTATGGAACCCTCTTTATAGGGCTGATACAAAGAGCAGAAATAAAATTAACACAAGAAACATTCTCGGCTAATGCAGGAAAATTTGTTCCGTCTTGTCTTCTTTTTCCACAGCCTGCAAACTGCTAGCAATTGACGGGGCCTCCCAGCCGATCACTTTGGTACTGGCTGAAGATGGCACCATAATAGATGATGACGATTACTTTTTATGCCTGCCCCAAAACATCAAATTTGGGGTGGTAGCCAAGAATGAGAAATGGACCTGCACAGGTATGAAATTAATGCTTTATCAGTGGTTCTCAACCTTCCTAATGCTGTGACTCTTTAATACAGTTCCTCATGTTGTGGTGACCCCAACCATAAAATAATAAAATAATTAGGAAACACAGGGGTGGGTTCTAACTTGCCTCGCTGCCGGTTCGCTTCCTCCTGAGCTGTGTGGCCGTACCTGTGGGCACATGGCCGCTTTGCGATGAAATTTTTTAAAAAAGAAATTGCAAAAAAAAAAAAGCTCAAAGCAGAATGGCAATACATGCGCAGTCTCAGAAATCCGGCTTCTGTGCATGCTCAGAAATTCCTATGGTACAGATTTTATTTTTGCAGTAGTCTGTTTTCATGTGGGTAGACTCACCTGGAGATGGATAAAGGAGCACTGTCTCAGTTCCTAGGACCATTGGAAATATGTTTTTTCCGATGGTCTTAGGCAACGCCTGTGAAAGGGTCATTTGACCTCCCCAAAGGGGTCATAACTCACAGGTTGAGAACCACTGCTTTAAATAGAAGCTCAGATCCAAAGAAGTGCAAAAAATGGTTTGTCCCAGGACAAATAATTTTGATTGATATTCAGGGGGTGAATTTAAGGATTGCTTAGCCCTCTTAATGTCTTAGAGATGTTTATAGAGGTTTGTTTAGGGTAGGTGGGAAGGGAAATTTTTAAAAGTATGTGTTTTTATTAAAATTGCATAAGCACTCATAAAAACCTATGCCTTTTAATAAACCCTGTTTAGTGAAACAATGTCGTCAGACTCTTTCTGACGTTGCGCAATGCCCAAAGTGTGAAATTACACACAACTCTTCATTTTTAATGCGTAGTGTAGTGATGGCGAACCTATGGCAGGGGTGCCACAGGTGGCACGCAGAGACATATCTGCTGGCACGCAAACTGTTGCCCTAGCTCCGCTTCAACATGCATTTTTGGCTTCCAGAGAGGCTCTGGGGGATGTGGGAGGGCATTTTTACCCTCCCTCAGCTCCAGGGAAACCTTTGGAGCCCAGGGAGGGCGAAACATGAGCCTACTGGGCCCACCAGAAGTCGGGAAACAGGCCAGTCCTGGCCTCCAGAGGGTGCAGGAAACTGTTTTCACCCTCTCCAGGTACTCAGGCATGCATTATAGCACACACCCATGCTCTTTCAGCACCTAAGGAAAAAAAGGTTCGCCATCGCTGGCCTAGTGAATTCACAATTCTATCCCTTTCAGGCGGTGGCACCAGCTGGCTAGAGGAAGAGATCACAAACACAGATGAAACGGACAGCAGTGGAGAAAAATGGAAAGCTTTGGCCAGGCAGTTGAAAAACAACCTCTCTACCATCATACTGATGTCCGAAGAAGACCTCCAGGTATGAAAAGTCACATCTACAATAAAAATCTCTTGTTCCAGCCTAATTCTGGCCCTGCTCACCTTTGTTTTATATATTGACTAACTCAGTGAAGGCAAACTTTTTTCAGCTCGGGTACCAAAAGGGTACATGAATGCGCACTAGCGCATGTGCCCACACCCATGCCCTCCATTCATGCGCACAACAACCAGCACCACCACCCCGTGCCGCCCCCCGAAGCCTCCTGCAGCCTGGAGATGGCAAGAAAGGGCCCAACAATCCAACCGAAAGTTCATCCCCAGGGTTGAGGAGGCTTTCCTGAAGCCTGGAGCGAGCGGAAACGGCCGAAAAGAAACCCAAAAATCAGCTGGCCATGTGCACTGAAGCTGACGTAGGGCAATGCCTTGCGTGCTCTCAGATATGGCTGCGTGCCACAGGTTCGCCATCACTGGACTAGCTGATAGCCTAGCGTTGCCCGGGTATTTGTTTATACACACACAGACACACACCCTGAGGGGTCTTAGGGGTGCCTTATCCCCACAGTATTTTTTTCCAGATAGTAAGTCATCTGTGTACCAAGTTTGCTTGGGGTTGCTCATGGTGTTCCATAGGTATGTTGGAACATATATACATACACACAGACACATTTTATATATATATAAAGTGTTAGTTATGACCTACAGCCTATTCCAGGACCCGTCAACTAGACAATGTCGCTTGGCGAGGCCTAGGGAAAGAGCCTTCTCTGGGGGAGGGGCAGCCCTCTGGAATCAGCTCCCCCCAGAGATTCATACTGCCCCCACCCTCCTTACCTTACGTAAGAACTTGAAAACCCATCTATGCCACCAGGCCTGGGATCACTAGACACTAACTTCTGGCCGACGAGTGCGAAGTATGTTTGTTGTTGAAAGTGAATGATTGATTTTAATGCTCCAATGTTTTTAGAGCAATCAATTATATCAACTGGATTTTAGACTTCATATTGTATACTGTTTTTATTATGTTGTGAGCCAGCCCAAGTCCTCAAAGAGGGGCGGCATACAAATCCATTTAATAAGTAAATTTTATACACACACACACACACACACACACATACACACATGATTGAATAAATAGATTTATATGTCCAACCATTTTTGGGAATCTCCCATCCTTTGTAATACCCATATTTAATGAGGGCTTTGAGATAAGTGGGGGAGGCCTGAGCATCTCTTACCTTGTCTACCAAGGGCTGTGTCCTGTTGCCTTCCAGGTACTCGTTGATGTCCCGTGTTCAGATCTGGCTCGGGAACTTTCAGACAATCTGCTCCAAACTCAAAGGTTACAAACGACTCTTCAGGAGATCTTGGATAGAAGGGAAGAGGAGCGACAATCCCGTCAGCTTCTGGAACTTTACCTGCAGGCAGTAGAAAAGGAGAAGCAGGCTATATCCACAGCTCAAGGTACCATATTTTTCAGAGTATAAGACATACCTTTTTAACCCTAAACAGAGGGTGAAAACTTGGGTGTGTCTTATACACCAAATGTAGCCCCACCCAGCCACCCTATCTCTTTGGCTTCTGCCTCCCTGCAATTTTCCTCCTTGCAGCAAACAGAACAGAGCCTGTTAAGCCAAGCAAGTCGTTATCAGCGTCCCGACCCTCAGCTGATTTGAGGCGACCTGACAAGTCAATGGGGAAGCCAGATTCACTTAACAACCATGCATACAAATCCAATAAATAAATAAATAAATAAATGTGACTAACTTAAGAACTGCAGCTATTCACTTAATGACCGTGGCAAGAAAGATGGTGAAATTGTCAACAAAACTCACTTAACTGGCATCTCGTTTAGCAACAGAAATGTTGGGCTTCATTGTGGTCATAAATCAAAGACTGGCCTATCTACCCTTCTCCTTCAAATAGCAACCAGAGAATTTTCATATATACACACATAGTGTACATACATACATACATACATACATACATACATACATACATACATACATACATTGCTCAAAAAAATAAAGAGAACAATTAAACAACACAATATAACTCCAAGTAAATCAAACTTCTGTGAAATCAAACTGTCCACTTAGGAAGCAACACTGATTGACAATCAATCTCACATGCTGTTGTGCACATTCAACTTTGTACAGGACAAAGTATTCAATGATAATATTCATTCATTCAGATCTAGGATGTTCTTTGAGTGTTCCCTTTATATTTTTGAGCACTGCATATATATTTTATGCAGTGAGGGGCAGCATACAAATCTAATAAATTATTATTATTATTATTATTATTAGTAGTAGTAGTAGTAGTAGTAGTAGTAGTAGTAGTAGTATTTTAACCTAGTATCAACACAACACTAGATGCGGTATGAGTTCCTTGACATTATTTTAATTTATGGAACCTTTTCAAGCAAGTCCCAATGAAAGCACAGTTGATAAAAATTGGTTTTCTCTGTGAGCCAAAGACAAAGGAGGATTTAAATGGGGCAGGCCATTCTGTGCAGGCTTGAGCATGTTTCCAATTAGTGTTACACTTGAACTCTACCTTAGAAATATTGTGACCTTTGGAGAGGCTTTAAAGCTGTGATGGCAGACCTATGGCATGCATGTCAGAAGTGCAGGAAACTGGAAGCTCAGCTTCCCGGCACGCACATCCATGCTGAGATTGCTCTTTTGGTTTCTAGTGCTGCCACGCATGCATGCATGGACTCCTGTTTCGGCAACACTGCTCTAAATTGATTAATAATTGCTGGTTTGCCAGCTATAGCTGGACAGTGACCAGTTCTCATTCTGCGCCAAAGTGCTTTGTATCCCATTGATTGTAAGCTGCTTTGGAGATTATTTTGAGTGGACAAGCGGCACTCATGTTTTATTTATTTTATTCATCTGATTTGTTTTGGTTGTACTGAGGCTTATATATAAAACAGTTGAAAAAACCTATTGTGTAGCACAAAAGCCAAAAAGTTTGCAAGGGAGTCTTACTTCAAATATCTCCTTTAAGAGACGCAGGCTGTTCTCTTTGTGTCTAGCACCAGAAGCAGAGGAAAAATCCAGCAGAGGAACCGACACTGTGGACACGAGGAGCAGCGGACCAGGTTCAGTCAAAAGGGCTTGGATGAACCCCCACATCCTTTCTGTGCTAAAAGAAGAGACTTTCCCACAACACAGCCTGTCCACTGAAGATTTAATGGTGAGTAAATGCAGACTGATTTTTCCTTACCAGAATTTGACCTAGAAAAAGAGCATTTCTAAATCTCTTTGTTTTCTGTCGCAGCTGATTTACAAAGAAGATTCTGAAGTTCTCTCTCAGGCTCTAACCTGGGACAAAGAGAAGACCAAAGACTTGAAGGAGTCTTGTAGGCAGGAGCTTTCAAGGCAACTGACATCGTTTTCCCCTCCAGTTAAACCGGGGATCATCTACAAAGGCAAGAAAAATGTGCTAGAATCTGGGGAAGGGTCAAGTTCTAAATGCAGGAAGTAAAAAGCCCTGGAAATAAGGAATTTTTGATGGATTAATTTTTGATGGATTAATTACTGGTGTATTTTAACCCAGTTTATATGTATAAAAATCAAAGATATACATACAAACTGGGTTGCAGTGCACTCTACGTGGGGCTATCCTCGAAAAGTGTTGGGATACAATAGCTGGTTCAAAATGCAGCCGTACATGCCATAGTGGGTGTACCTAAGTACAGCCACATCACTCCAACTCTCTGCGAGCTGCATTAGCTACCAGTTGGTCTCCAGATGCAATTGAAAGTGTTGGTTATTACTTTTAAAGCCCTACATGGCTTATGACCAGTTTATTCACGGGACCGCCTACTACCCAATGGCCAATAAGGGCCCACAAAGTTGTCCTTCTCCGGGTCCTGTCTGACAATCAATGTTGGTTGGCGGGGCCATGGGGAAGGGCCTTCTCTGTGATGGTCCTGGGCATTTGAAACCAACTGCCTCTGGAGATGCGTACTATCCCTACCCTACCAACCTTCTGGAAAGCTGTTAAAACCTGACTTTTCCTATGTTATTTTAAGGGTTATTATTATGTTTTTATATTTCTATTTCTGATACTGTAACTTTTATATTTGTTTTAAATTTTGTTAGCCAACCAGAGTCCACTGGAATTGGGTGACATATAAATCTTGTGGAAAGAAAGGGAGAAGAGAATGAGAGAGAGAAAGAAAGAAAGAAAGAAAGAAAGACAGCAATGTGCATGGCAGCCAAAAGGCCAATCCAATCCTAAATTGTATTAATAAAGGGATACAGTCTAGGACTAGGGAGGGACTAATACCACCCTACAAGGTCCCTTCCAATTCTAATAATCTGTAAAACTTTGGGTTTCCCAAATGGTAATGTCTCTTTTTCCAACCAACCAAAGAGATATAAAAAGTGAAAGACATTTCACTTCTCTTGTCATATCTCACGTCAACAAACTATTTATTTACAGGATGTGCTAGTCCATGACAAAAGTATTTTCTTTTTTAACGTTCAAGGGCCTTAGGGGGAAACATTTAAGACTTTGTATTATTGGCTACCATTTTGATTGCTGACTGAGCAATTAAACTTCAATATTACATACCGTAGGTTTGCCTTGGGATACATATTCAAATAGGACAGCCCACCACCACCACAATAATTTGTAAAAGTAGCAGTATTTTGTAAAATAAAACCAACAGACATTTTCCTACACATGCACACACACACACACACACACAAATACAACCATCCAATGTTAAGTCCAAATATACTTGTCTTTAACCGAATCAGTTGTAAGCACTAAATAAGGAATACATCTAAATGCACATGAGATACTTCACTCTCAATTGAAGGCAGCATAAAGGTTAGGTACAGGTATTAATATTTTATTTCAGCATATATAAAAAACAGTTAAGAAAAAACTCTACTGTGTGACAGAAAAACCAAAAGGTTTGCAAGGGAGCCTTGCTTCTAATATCTCCTTTAAGAGGCACAGGCTGTTTTCTTTGTGACTAGCACCAGAATCAGGTGAAAAATCCAGTGGAGGAACCGATACTGTGGACATGGGGAGCAGCGGACCTAGTTCAGTCGAAAGGACTTCAATGCATCGCATTATCTTTTCTCTGCTGAAAGAACGCAGTACCCCAGAACTCAGCCTGGGCCTTCAAGATTTACAGGTGGGTAAATGCAGATTGATTTTTCCTTAATTTGAGCTAGAAAAAGAGCATTTCTAAATCTCTTTGTTTTCTGTCACAGATGATTTGCAAAGAAGATTCCGAAGTTCTTTCTCAGGCACTCTTCTGGGACAAAAAGAAGACCGAAGCCTTAAAGGAGGCATGTTTGCTGGAGCTTTATGAGCGAGTGCAACAATTTTTCTCAGTAGAGCCACTGAGAAACATCACCAAAGGCAAGAAAAAACTGTCAGAATCTGGGGAAGGGTCAAGTTCTAAACACAGGAAGTAAAAAGCCCGGGAAGTCAGAAATTTTTCATGGATTAATTTTTGATGGATTAATCACTGGTGTGATTTCACCCAGTTTATATGTATAAAAGCCAAAGATATACATATAAACTGGGCAAAACCACACTCAATAGCAATGACTGCAAGAGGGATCTTGGTGGACAATCAACTAAATATATAGACTGATGTGATGTGATGATGTGATGTGCCGGTGTCTGGAAGCCATAAGAGTCTGGATGGGAGCCAACAGGCTCAAGCTCAAGCCAAACAAGACTGAGTGGCTGTGGGTTTTGCCCCCTAAAAAGACTTTACCATCTAACCCCCTCAGATAGGGTTCGCAACTTGGGTGTCCTCCTAGATCCGCAGCTGAGACTTCATCAACATCTCTCAGCTGTGGGTAGGGGGGCCTTTGCACAGATTCATCGTGTGTACCAGTTGTGACCAATGTTCCCTCTAATTTTTTTTCGGTGTGGGCGGAAAAGTATAGTGTCTGAGCGACAGTCCCTTTGGGACTGGGCGGCATAGAAAAATGAATGAATGAATGAATGAATGAATGAATGAATGAATAAATACATAAAT